>NC_069507.1:70462236-70704736 GCF_027579735.1 Bombina bombina
AGAGGCCACTTAGTATGTTTCTATCTCACAGGGTTTAATGTCCCTTTAATATTGCTATATTCCACACAATCATTGTTTGCATGTTGTTGTGACTCTTAAGAATACCCTTAAATGGATATGAAACCCAAACAAGTTTCCAATTTACTTCTATTATCAAATTTGATTTGTTCTCATGCTATTCTTTGTTGAAGAAATACCTAGGTAGGTGTCTGGAGCAATACATGGCAGGAAATAGTGCCAAATAGTGCTCTTTGAAATGGATAACATTCTTGCAAAATTGCTGCTATATAGCACTCCAGACAGGCTCCTAAACTTAAAAAAAAAATTATATTTGAAGTAAATAAGAAAGTTGTTTAAAGAAAGACAAAATATTGGTTTCATGTCCCTTTAATTGTTCTCAGCAGAAGATATTAGATATGGGGAACATAGGTTTCAACATAAAGGCAACCATAATAAAACATTGACACTTATTTCAATATTTAAACAACTAATATAAGTTTAAAAATACATCTACATATTATTCTCCGAAATAAAATTTGCTTTGAATACATAATTATGTCAGCCATTTATTATAGTTTAATCTCTGATATCTTTTATGGGGACTATAGTGTCCCTTTAAATGGACATTACAGGGGCAGTAAGTTCATGATTCAGACAGATCATGACATTTTAAACAACTTTACAATTGACATCTATTACCTAATTTGCTTTATTCTCTTGGTATCCTTTGTTAAAAAATACCTAGGTAGACTACAGAGCAGCAATGCATTAATGGTAGCTAGCTAGTGCTCTTATGATTGGTCCACACGATGTGTTCAGCTAGTTCCTAGTAGTGCATTGCTACTCCTTCACTAAAGGATACCAAGAGAATTAAGCAAATTTTATAATAGAAGTAAATTGGAAAGTTGTTTAAAATTGTAAGATCTATCTGAATCATGAAAGAAAAAAAGGGGGTTTCTTGTCCCTTTAATCTTAAAATCACCCATAAAATGTTTAACAAAAATAAAAAAAAATACAACAATGTAATATACATTGTTGTAAAATACTTCTGAACATTATACTTTGTTACGCTCCCATGCATTAGAATTAGATAATAAATACATAAGGAAATTACAATTCAATAACAAACTTCGAAATTGAATCAGAAAAAAATTCTACAGCATATTTGAAATTCAAAGGTTCCTGATATTTCGAGTACCCGACATCATGTGACAGCCATCAGCCTATAACTGACCTACACATGTATATACTGTGTATATGCTTAGCAAGAGCTGTGCACATAAGAATACTGTGCACAGTTTTATAATGGAAGTGAATTTAATTTATTTTTAACACTAAAGATGGGCATCACAGCTTTTAAATAAAACCCATTATTTTTGACCAACACAAAGAAGCATTATACACAATTATTATATTTTGTGAATGAAGATTTGAAAAGAAAATATATTATTTTTGATTATACCATTAAAATATCCTGTTTTTCTGGGATTTCACATTTCTGATAGTCTCTGTGTCCAGGAAGTTTTTCAACAAAAAGCCTAAAAAAAAATAAAAAAAAAAATTAAGATTTATAAATGATAGTTAAATGAAGTATAAGAAAAAAACGGCATAAAGATTATGTGATTATTACACAGCAGAAAGAGATATTGATGTAACTGTGTACGTAACACTGCAAATTAAGAACAGCAAATTGCCTAAATTATACAAGTTTGAAAAGATTTTAAAAAAAATGTATTAAAAAAAATTGGCTGTACTGAAGAAAGGAGTTATCAAAAAAAGGTGAAGACTTTTTAAAGAACTGAAACCCAACATTTTTCTTTAAAGGGACACTGAACCCAAAGTTTTTCTTTCATGATTTAGATAGAGCATGACATTTTAAGCAACTTTCTAATTTATTCCTATTATCAATTTTTCTTCGTTCTCTTGCTATCTTTATTTTAAAAGCAGGAATGTAAATCTTAGCAGCCAGCCCATTTTAGGTTCAGCACCATGGATTGCGCTTGCTTATTGGAGGCTGACATTTACCCACCAAAAGCAAGCATAACCCAGGTTCTCAACCAAAAATGGGCCGGCTCCTATGCATCACATTCCTGCTTTTTAACTAAAGTTAGCAAGAGAACGTAGAAAAATTGCTAATAGGAGTAAATTAGAAAGTTGCTTAAAATGTCCTGCTCTATCTGAATCATGAAAGAAAAAAATTGTGTTTAGTGTCCCTTTAACGATTCAGATAGAGAATACAATTTTAAACAACTTTCCAATTTTCTTCTATCATTACATTTTCTTCATTCTCTTGTTATCATTTGCTGGTTTTTATCTAGGAAAGATCAGGAACAGCAAAGAACCTAGGTTCTAGCTGCTGATTAGTGGTGTCATTAATATACAGATTGTCATTAGCTCACCCATGTGTTCAGTTAGAAACCAGTAGTGCATTGCTGCTCCTTCAACAAATGATACCAAGAGAACAAAGAAAATTTGCTAATAGTAATAAATTAGAAAGATGCTTAAAATTGCACGTTCTAATAAAAAAAATGGGTTTCATATCCCTTTAACTGAATATTTGGGGCTTACAGGTACGAAGAGAAATAAACATTTTTTCTAAGAATTATTCTCAATGGAAGGACAAAATCAGTGAAGATGGACACAAGGAAAGTGGACACTGCTCCATGCCACACAGCCAGGTCAATCAAGGTGTGGATGGAGGACCACCAGATTAAGACCCTGTCATGGCCAGCTTAATCTTCAGACTTGAACCCCATTGAAAACCTCTGGAATGTGATCAAGAGGAAGATGGATGGTCACAAGCTAGCAAACAAATCTGAGTTACTTGAATTTTTGCGCCAGGAGTGGTATAAAGTCACCCAACAGCAATGTGAGAGACTGGTGGAGAGCAGCCAAGATGCATGAAAGCTGTGTTTAAAAATCAGGGTTATTTCATACAATATTGATTTATGAAATATTGCCAAGTTAAAACATTAGTATTTTGTTGTTTAAAAAATAATATAAACTTGTTTTCTTTGGATTATTTGAGGTCTAAAAACATTGTATCTTTTTTGTTATTTTGACCAGTTGTAATTTTCTGCAAATTCTAAATGACAATATTTTTATTTGGGAGATATTTTGTCAGTTGTTTGAGTAAAATGAACAATTTTGTTTTGTTCTATAAACACATACCTATATAGTAAAACCAGAGAAACTGATCATTTTTACAGTGGTCTCTTAATTTTTTTCCCCAGAGCTTTATATATACACTCACCGGTACACCTTGCTAGTAACGGGTTGGACCCCCCTTTGCCTTCAGAACTGCCTTATATTCAACAAGGTGTTGGAAACATTCCTCAGAGATTTTGATCCATATTGACATGATAGCATCACGCAGTTGCTGCAGATTTGTCGGCTGCACATCCATAATGCGAGTCTCCCATTTCACCACATCCCAAAGGTGCTCTATTGGATTGAGATCTGGTGAATGTGGAGCCCATTGGAGTACAGTGAACTCATTGTCATGTTCAAGAAACCAGTTTGAGATGATTTGAGCTTGACATGGTGCATTATCCTGCTGGAAGTAGTCATCAGAAGATGGGTACACTGTAGTCAAAGGGATGGACATGGTCAGCAACAATATTCAGGTAGGCCGTGGAGTTTAAACGATGCTCAATTGGTACTAAGGGGCCCAAAGTGTGCCAAGAAAATATCCCCCACACCATTACACCACCACCGCCAGTTGATACAAGGCAGGATGGATCCATGCTTTCATGTTGTTTACACCAAATTCTGACCATCTGAATGTCGTAGCTGAAATCGAGACTCATCAGACCAGGCATCTCTATTGTCCAATTTTGGTGAGCCTGTGCGAATTGTAGCCTCAGTTTCCTGTTCTTAGCTGACAGGAGTGGGACCCGGTGTGGTCTTCTGCTGCGGTAGCCCATCTGCTTCAAGCTTCAATGCGTTGTGTGTTCAGAGATGGTATTCTGCATACCTTGGTTGTAACAAGTGATTATTTGAGTTATTGTTGCCTTTCTATCATCTGAGTTATTGTTGCCTTTCTATCATCTCAAACCAGTTTGCCCATTCTCCTCTGACCTCTGACATCAACTAGGCATTTTCGTCCACACAACTGCTGCTCACTGGATATTTTCTGTTTTTTGGACCATCCTCTGTAAACCCTAGAAATTGTTGTACGTTAAAATCCCAGTCAAAGTCACTTAAATCCCCTTTCTTCTCCATTCTAATGCTCGGTTTGAACTTCAGCAAGTCGTCTTCACCACATCTAGATGCCTAAATGCATTGAGTTGCTGCCATGTGATTGGCTGATTAGCAATTTGTGTTACCAAGCAATTGAACAGGTGTACCTAATAAAGTGGCTGGTGAGTATGTGTGTGAATGTATTCATTTATTTATGTATATGAATGCGTCCAGTGTTTAAAAAATCTATTTCAATACAAAATAATAGCTTAATGTTAGTGAAGAAAGCCACAATTTGACCTTCAGCTTAGTGCACCTTTAGTGCTCAAACTATAGCCAACATGAGTATTTCAGTCGTAAATGTATTATAACCTACCAAACCCGCAAGTTTATTATAGCATACATGATAAAGGATGATGTCTTACGTAATAAATTTGTTGTAGAGAACAAATGCATTTTCAAGATTCCCCTCCTCCAAATAAACTGACGCCATCCGTTCCATCTCTACCCCAGATCTGAAATATCGCCTAGGAGTTATGTCCTCATTGATGGTTATATTGCAGCCCAGTTTGCTCAAGGCCCGTACTCGCTCCTCTGGACTCAGGGAAACATCCGTATGATCCGGCATGGCGACTAGCTTCTTCTACACAGAAACAGAAATAAAACGTGAGTTTATTTTTTATAACATTTATAAACAGTACTATAGGTGTATACAGCTTAAAAAGACACTAAAATGATACACGTTTCTGTATAAACTACAATGCGCTGCTAACATGCTCTTAGTGTAAGAAAACAATATTAAAATGCTATCTAGGGTTTAGTGACCGCTGTTATTGCTCTCTGATTTACCCCTACTGCACTAGCTCTCACAGAAGTTGCCTACCACTGCTTTATAAAAGTGCTCGGCAAATCTGTTTAAAATGTAGGAGCCAAACAGTGGTTATTTGTAAATAGATGATATAGAGCCAGGGGTAAAACATTTTAGGAGCCAGTGTCTACCTGGCTCCTGAGGTTGTCGAGCCCTGCTTTAGAATGTCCCTTTAACATGTTGCTTATTGTGCCTCATCTGGTTTCATGTTTGATATGCCTATTTAATCCCTATATATATAGATTAGGGGCATATTTAGCTTTTGTACTGCCCCCTTTACAATTTTTGTAAGATTTGAATGACTGTTGATTACTTGTTAACTGACTTTTTAGCATTCTATTATACAGGTCTGTTTCCAATATGGTACTAGGTAAAGTAGGGATGGCCAGGTGGTGGCCCGTGGGCCACATATGGCCGTCTGCACTACATTTTGTGATCCTGGGGGAAAAAAGCAGAGCTACGAATGCATGATAGTTATAAAACTGAGTGCTTTGGGGACTTATGGTGGATGGGCAAACATTAGATCGCTCCCGAGGAGAAATCAGCAGCTATAGAGACCCTGCATCCTTACATAAATCTGGCCCTGTGTCTGTTTGTTCAATAGGCATACATTTTATGTATAGAGCATAATTATATTACCTAATTTGCTTTGTTCTCTTGGAATACTTTGTTGGAAAGCTTACACAATTTCTATTGTGATTTAGGTAGAACATACAATTTTCCAGTTTACTTCTATTATCAAATTTGCTTCATTTTCTTGGTATAGTTTGTTGAAGGAGCAGCAATGCACTACTGGTTTGCTAACTGAACACATGGGTGAGCCAATGACAATTGGTATATATATGCAGCCACCAATCAGCAGCTAGAACCTAGGTTCTTTGCTGCTCCTGAGCTTTCCTAGATAAACCTTTCAGCAAAGGATAACAAGAGAAAGAAGCAAATTAAATAATAGAAGTAAACTGGAAAACATAAATTATGCTTACCTGATCATTTCATTTTCTTCCATGGGAAAGAGTCCACAGCCGCATTCATTACTTTTGGGAAATAAGAACCTGGCCACCAGGAGGAGGCAAGACACCCCAGGCAAAGGCTTAAATACTCCTCCCACTTAAATGAAAGTTTGTTTAAGGTGCGCTAGGACAAGAAGACACCAAACACCCCCTTAAATGACAATATCCCTATAATTGTCAAGAGAAAGATTTATAAAAGAAAGCAAGTATAAGGGAGGCGCTAAAAAAGCCAAAGATGTCAACACTTAGAAATTAAATAAATGTATTACTCCTCCCACTTCCCTCATCCCCCAGTCATTCTGACAAGGAACAAGGAACAGTAGTAGAAATATCAGGGTGAAAAGGTGCCAGAAGAACACAACTAAGACGCCCCACATAAAAAAAACAGACGGGGGGCTGTGGACTCTTTCCCATGGAAGAAAATGAAATTATCAGGTAAGCATAATTTATGTTTTTCTTCCTAATGGGAAAGAGTCCACAGCCACATTCATTACTTTTGAGAAAACCATACCCAAGCTAAAGAGGACACTGAATGCCAAAACGGGAGGGTACAATAGGTGGCCCATTCTGAGAGCACTAAGCCTGAAACCACTACCCAACAAAAACCCTGCTTCGTCCGAAGCTGAGAAAACTTTAAAAAGGAAAGGCCCCAAGGACACTGAAGAGCAGATAGTCCAGAAGCCTACCTAGAGACCATAAAATGGGATTCAACTGAGCCAACAGTCCTCCAGGAGACACCTTCACCCAAAAGTCGGTCCCCCACCGCTCACTCTTCGCTAAAGAGGGGAACACCAGCGTAAACTCCCCAAGGGATAGGGCAAGGAAAAACCAAGGGGAAACCGAAAGGTCACCACTAAATCCATAAAAAAGGAAAAACCCAAATAGTGAGCCCAGCTCACAAAGATCCAAATGGATCCTGACAGACAAGGGGAGGCTACACCCCGACCAAGCAGAAACCAGAGGTTTAGGACTGGGCATCTAAGCAGAGAAACCCTTCTCTCAACATCATGCAAAGCACCGAAAGACAACTGAGGATGGAGTCCTCACATCGTCAGGACTAAGAATACTAAAGTATTCAGACAAAAATGAACATGTAACAGACCCGGACGAAAAACCCCGAGTCAAGAACACGCAGCCATCATCAGGATGGCACAGAAGAATACTTGCTGAGAAGTAAAAAGTGGCCAACAAGAGAACAGATTGCAAAATAAAACTCTCAGACAGAGGGCACACTCTAGGCAATCAAAGCCGCCAGACCTATACACAGGGCTCCAAAAGGGGAAGCACATAACCTCAACCAGGCCCACTGCACCCCCAAGAGAGATGAGGCTACACCCAGAACCCGAAGGTGTATGGTAACCCTGAACCTTCTGCTTGCAAGCCCAGGGAGCTAGCTACTATGCCCTCCTAGATCCTGAAGATGACAGCGCATCTCAGAACCCACTCCAAGCCGGGCCAGCCCAAGCATCGGCAGGTCTGAAACAGGGGAACAGAAGAACCCCAACATCGGCTCAAAAAATGAGCGGAGGAATGGCCACAGCCATCCCAACAGAGCACAGGTGTCAACCCGACTCCTTAGAAACAGACGACAAGGCCGTAGACCCAAAGGAATCTAACAAAAGGCCCACAATAGTCTCGACACAGAGCCAGCAAGACTCCAGATGGAGCGTAACAACCTAGAGAAAAATACCCCTCTCTGAAAGGTTAACTCTTAGTTCCAACCTCCTGAATCCAAGAAAATCCCTAGAAAAAATACCACACCTCCATAAGAAGGAGAATAAGCCCCCCACCCTAAGAAAAGGGATGGGGCCAAAAAGGGAGAGCACCTGCCCACAAGACACAAAGCCACAGGCTAAAGGAGAGATCAATCTCCAACGCAGATGAACTTGGAAGGAATCCCCCTAAGGAAATTAGCTTGCTAACACACATCCAATGTGCAATAGCTGCAGCAGAGACACTGGAAACCCATTCGCCTGCAGAGCAGTGAATCCATAAGGTTACCACAGCAAGCTGACCAAGGGAAACCGACCATACAGCACACAGACAACCTGGCCAACCGTGATCAGATCAATTAGTCCAAGTAAAAGGACATAGCCCAAGTTCCCAGGAACTGAGGAACCCCAAACTAGCCCTAGAGCCAAAAAGTCCGGCAACAACTCCACAAAGGTAAACACTGATTGAAACCTCAGCAACAAGAAGCACCAGGGAGAAAACAGATCCGAGCCCCCAATTGTTTAAACAAACAATATCCGAGAACTTAACACCCAGTCTGATATAAAAAAAACAGACCACAGGGAGATATCAATGCAATATCCAGATCAACCCAGATAACGAGATATCTCACAAACCCCATGGAAGAGACCACCCCTTGCCAAAGTCCAATACTCCAAAGGAGCTAAGGCATTAAAAGTCGTGCAACGACACTAGAGCCCATAGACTCTCAAACAGCTGCAGGACAACAAGCAAGGGGATACCCCGAGGCCAAAATCACTCGAGCAAAGGCTGGTCTCCGCATCACCTCCATACAATCAGAGGATCGTAGAGGGAAAAGGACGCACAGCATCCCCAGCTCTGAGCAGAGCCAAAGGAGACCACGCCCAGAGCCCCTAACAGGGAACGACCATATCCCGGAGAGGAACCCAGGTCCCTAAAAGGAGACCCAACTCACATGGAGACAACAGAGGAAGACCAAAAGGTCTCATAAAAAACAGCTAGACAGTACACAGTCAATGTGCAATAGCTGCAGCTGGTCACATTCTGCAACCCATCCGCTGCAAGGCAGCTGAACTACCCAATAAACTACTAGCTGCTGAGAACTAAGTCCAGAAGGACAATTCCCAGGGCCTCAAAAGAAAAAAGGCCAAACTGCCCAGTCGACGCCTTTCGGTCTATGCTAGACTTTTATCAAGACTGGTATTATGTGCTTTCAAATAGCCTTTTATACCTGTGTGTGGAATGCGGACCGGAAGTAATTGCTTAGTACTTCCGTTTTTTTCTTTCAGTGAGCTTAGTTTACATTCAATAAACCGTTTACTTTTCAGTTAATTTTGATGTAGGAGTATTATTCTTTTAATTCTCAGAGTAATTCCAATTAGCTTGTTACTGGCTCATCATACAAATTATTGTCACGTAATTCTTATGACTGAAATCGGAATGCCCGTTCCAAACTACTTCCGGAATCCTAAGCTAGACTACTTACGGTCTATTTCACAATTACTTCAGATGAAGGGACATTGTTAAATGTATCCAATACAAGTATACTACTCAGACCCTGCCTTTTTATACTATTTGCTTGGCCTTTTATATAAACATCGTTCATACTTTCTGGGTTTGCAATTTCAATTTTCCTGATAGTCTCTAAACTGGGGCGCATTGCGTTTATATGTTAAAACGTATTAAAGACTAACTTTCCGTAATGTATTTTCTTTCTGTAGTGTATTTCCATATTTCCAAATTGACATTCGTTCCTCTGCAGCTGGAGGTTGAGAGGCAGCAGACTCCGACCCAGAAAGTTCATAATCTGAAGTCTCAGAAGAACTTCATCCTCGGATAATCAGTTAAATCCAAAATGTATTTGATGTACTCTGGGAAGGAGTGCAATATGTAACCTTTCGCTTAGCAGGGCGAGGTAAAGCATTAAGACCGCAGACACCGCCGTCTGAACTGCGCAGTTACGTCTGGAGAAAAAAGGCCCCCTCCAGATGGGGGATCCGCAATGCTACGGGAAAACTGCATGTGTAAAGAGATAACAATGTAGGGTACGCACCTCACTGGACGACAACTTCTCAGAGGTGGACGGCTCTGTGGTATCAAACATGTTTGATATTATCACATTATCAAGGCATATGGAACATAATTGAGAGGGGGAACTAGGGCCTCCTCACTATATAAACAGGAATTACTCTTTATTAATAGAGGGAGTGCCCTCTAAAGTAACAGAATCCTCCATCGCTAGTGCAATAACCGGAGAACTAGAGAAATAAAACATCTTATTTTATTCAAAAACTGGCACCCTTATACCCCATGTACAATGCCGGACTGTCCCTGCTACGAGAGAAAGATCGCCAATCTTGTAAGCTGCATGGCTCTCAAAGTGAAAGTGAAACCTGTATATTCCATAACAGCCTATGAGCCTAACATATCACACATAAAGCAGCATAACATCAAATAAACATATAAGATTATTATTCCCCCCTGTTCAATAATCCCCCTAAGGAGATATTAACCCTTGATTCTAAAAAGATTAAAAAAAAGGTGCCACACTGTGACCCTGTCTTCTGTGTTAACATTATATAATACAAAATGAAACGATCTTACCAGAATCTACGCCGTGGAACAGGAACACGGCCCTTCAAGTGTGACAGGTTAGTAGCTTTGCTCCTGGCATGGACTTGAGTGTAAAAAGCAGGCAGCGAAACTCGTCAACGCCGATTGCTAAAGGAGCTGTTAATATGAGTCGGGATGGTGTTGCAAAGGGAAGCTCCCCCTGCCTCTCCGGACTCTAACGTTCACCCAGGCCCTCAAGTTGAGAAGCTTAAAGGGCTACTTAAACTCCTGTCCCAAGAGTAGAACCCTCCATAAGAGACAAAACAAATTCTGACACTTCTCTGCCAACCTCCTGGGACGAAAGGCAAAGAATGACTGGGGGATGAGGGAAGTGGGAGGAGTATTTAAGCCTTTGGCTGGGGTGTCTTTGCCTCCTCCTGGTGGCCAGGTTCTTATTTCCCAAAAGTAATGAATGCAGCTGTGGACTCTTTCCCATTAGGAAGAAAAGTTGTTTAAAATTGAATGTTCTGTCTAAATCATGAAAGTCTAATTATGACTTTACTGTCCCTTTAAGTAGGTAGGTTCAGGAGCAGCCATCCACTAGTGGGAGCTAGTTGATGATGGTTGGCTGCACATATATGCCTCTTGTTTTGGTGCACTATATGTATTCAGCTAGCTCCCAACTGTGCACGGATGCTGCTTCAACAAAAGGATACCAAAGGAATAAAGCAGATTTGATAATAGAATTAAAGGGATACTAAACCCACATTTATTCTTTCACGATTCAGATAGGGCATGCAATTTTAAGAAACTTTCTAAGTTAACCCAATTATCAATATCAATGGTATCTTTATTTGAAAAAGTGTGAATGTAAGCTTAGGAGACGACCCGTTTTTGGTTCAGCGCCCAGGGTAGTACTTGAACCAAAAATGGGCTGGCTCCTAAGCTTACATTCCTGCTTTTCAAATAAAGATACCAAGAGAATGAAGAAAATTGATAATATGAATAAATTAGAAAGTAGCTTAAAATTGCATCCTCTATCTGAATCATGAAAGAAAAAAATGTGTTTTATAGCCCTTTAACTTAGGTTATTTAATATTGTATGTTCTATCTGAATCACAAAATAAACTTTTGGGGTTTTATATCCCTTTAATTGATCTGTGGCCAACCTGTGTTACGAAGGTGGCCCTCAGTGATGTAAAATGTCATAAAGTAAGGTTGTTAGAACTCAGACTCTGATATGTTGATAGAAGCAAAGAATATTTAACCAGTTGCTTTTCTCTATGGGTTACTATTACTAAAAGTGGTATTTCTAAAAAGAGAACCTTGTAAAGTACACAAATAGCACAATATATAAATATAGGTACCATATATATATAAATGTATATATTGTGACACATCCTTATGTTTATTATTACCAAAGATGAGACTGAGAAAGGCTGCTCCATATCTTCAGATATCACAGGAGGCAGCTGATAACCAAACTAAAACCCTTCCATCTGCAAACAAACAAAAAAAGAGAGAAAAAATCATTACTTGTCTAGTGTATTAAGTAACAATAGCTCCTATATAACATATGGCCTATGGGTCAATAAGTATGCACTGTAGACTCTAAAAGTTCAACGATTTTATGACAAAATTGATTTATTTTTCTACTTAAAAGGGACATTAAACACTAAATAAATGCTAGATAGAATGATGCTTTCAAAGAAAGATTAGTCTGAGAATAACATGCAGGTGTGTTTTTTAAAGTTTCATTAGTGACAAAATAAGTGTAAAGTTTTAGTGTCTATAAAACACTGGGAGCTGCCATGTTGTAACTTAGGTTACCTTCTCTGCTGTGGCCAATTAGGGACAGTTATAAATAGGTCACTAGAGTGTGCAGCCAATGGCTGTAAGGAATATAACAGTGTTCTGCACTTCCATTTCTAACAGGAGCTGAAAAGCTCACAAATTCACAATGGAATTACAGGAACAGAGGACAAAATAAATAATGAAAGTAAATTGCAGAGTTTTTTTTATATACATGATTTATCATTTTATATTACCATCTCAAAGTGTTTAACTTCCCTTTAACATAAAAGCATACAGAGTAAAAATGAACTATTTCCTATAGCAGAGAAAGATATGGTGCTTTTCTAATTTATTAACCTTCCATGATTCAGATAGAAAATGTATTTTAAGACACTTTAAAGGTCACTTCTATTATCACATTGACTTGGTAGCCTTTGTTGAAAAGCATACATACATATCCTCAGCAGTAGCAATGAACTACTGGGAGCTAGTGGGTAATTGGTGGCTCTTGTCATTGGGTCACCAGATTTTTTCCGCTAGCTCCCAGTAGTGCATTGCTGCTCTGGAACTTTTGCAGGAGTTAAACACATAGTTATATGCAAGCAGTAGTGCTATCATAAAATGCTCTAACATATTACAGCATTTTCTTTTCAAACTTGTATGTATGTCCCTCTAAAGCAGTGTTTTTCAACCAGTGTGCCGTGAGAGATCCTCAGGTGTGCCACGGCAGACTGACAACAGTGTGACATATTTTTTAAACTTTGCTTGTTTTTTACTCCCAGTGCAGGGGTAGTTTGTAGGAGGCATGGCATAACAGCACAATACATACAGTATGTGTGTTTTTGTGTGTATGTGTATATATATATGCTGTATTAGGCTACAAGGTGTGATTTTTTTTTAAAAAAAGGTTAAAAATCACTGCTCTAAAGGACAATTCTAATGCAAACATTACATGCTCTAATACATGAGCCTAGTTAAAGGGATAGTAAACACCAAACATGTTATTTAAAAAGATAATCCCTTTTATTCCCCAGTTTTGCATAACCAACACAGTAACATTAATACACTTTTTACCTCTGTAATTACCTTGTATCTAAGCTTCTGCAGACTGCCCCCTTATCTCAGATCTTTTGACAGACTTGCATTTCAGGCAATTAGTGCTGACTTTTAAATAACTTCACATGCATGAGCACAATATTATCTACATAAAACACATGCCCTCTAGCTGTGAAAAACTGTTAAATGAATTCAGATAAGAGGTGGCCTTCAAGGGCTTAGAAATTAGCATATGAGCCTACCTAGGTTTAGGTTTCAAATAACAATACCAAGAGAACAAAGCAAATTTGATGATAAAAGTAAATTAAAAAGGGGGCGGAGCCTGGAGAGCCCGAGAATGGCCGCATATTTTTCTGCTCTGATTATGGCTGCACTATAAATGTTTTTACTTGCTACTCTCTGATGAGTCGAACCCTGAAAAACTACTCAAGTATACCCTGGACTTTGGTCTAATAGCTGGTGATGCCGAATTTAATATAGGGTGTCATCTCTCTGACTCAGTACCGGAGCTTCACTTTGAACCTACACAAGCGGTGGCCATCTTAACAACCTCGTGGCTATAATATCCAACTACCACCAGGCTTCCAACTTATGAGGAGTGTTAACATCTTTAAAAACCCCCGGCGGGTACCCCGTGTGGGCCTGTCGTTAGGACGCAGTGTTACCTCATTAATCACTGCAACTCCACAAAGCACAAGAGCGCATACATCTATACAGCTTTTTTTCAGTGTGCTGACTTGCTGATTCATTCAAAGTTCCAATATGGACATGGAGGGAGTCACTACCTTTTTTGAAGCGCTGAGAAACCTATTGTCAGCCCACCATGATGCCCTAGAAGAAAAGTTAACTGCAGCGTTCAAGCCTGGAGTGCCCCAACAATCTGCACCACCCGGTCCTGTTCTGGCAATACATCTTAGTGATGGCACTTTGGGGCCCCGGTGCCACACACCTACCTTAGTTGATGAAGACGAACCACCCACTATTACGGGACCGGCACATGGTGCTGAGAGGATCGCAGAGGCTAAAACTGACCGAGCTGCCACTGGTGACGCAACCTGTGCAGGGACTAGCAGTATCGGCATAACAGAGGCCCAACCAGTCACTCTGCTTATTACAGAGAGAACCCTTGCTGATCGCACAGTCCAGGGCCGGGTGACTTGGATCATTATTCAGAAACAGAGACACTACCTTATCGCTACTACTTATGTAAGGCTCAGGCTATGGACTACCGGGCGAGTAACTAGAAAAAATGACTTTAACAAAGGGACTCGAAATGGTATTGGTTAAGCTGGTGGGTCTGGTTAGAATTACGTTAAGCGTTGGATTTAAACCCATCTAGTTATGTTTGTAATTTTTTCTGCTGCCATTTTTGATGTTTACACTGTTTAGTATGGCTTGAATGTTTTAGTGATTCCCTATCCCTGGGATACTTCATTGTTGATTGCATATTTATTATAGTCTCTTTACATCACTGCAACTTAGCAGGCAGGGGTTTATTTATTTTTTTACATAACCTAATTTTTAATGATACTGTGACCACCCTACAAAACCCAATTTAGCTGTTCACCTTTACACTAGCCCTTTATTGCATTTGCCCTTCACAGTTTTATTCAGAAGGAGCAGGCTAGGGAAGTGTCTTATTATTTTACTGTAGAACTATTGTGTGGTGCTACATGACCTGCGGCCGGGGTGATGCACCATGCACATACATATTTATATAACTAGCATTTATACCTAGCAGGACATAAGAAATGAATCTAGCTCTGATTCTGGGTTGTCCATGCAAATATTTTCTATACTTGCTTTACCCTTGCCTGTTTACTATATAAAAAGTCCTGAGACTGTCTCCTCTCCTAAGTTGGTCAGCACAGAAAATTTATACTATACTATAGTGTGCGTTAACATTCTTTCACCTAGTTGGCACTAAATATTCTAAATTTGCCCTATCTTGTTAATATTATTTTCAGCTGTGTCAATAGCAGAGTATTCTAGATTAAAAAAGTAAAAAAAAGAGGTTTTCCAGTAAGGGTCCATAAGTGGCCCTCTCCAATCCATGGTCACCTACTTTATATTATGTTCATGACAACTCTGTGTGGCCCAAAAGTGGTCGCTTACATCATGTAGTGGGTGTTCAGTTAACAAAGCACTTATTGTGTATTATGGGAAAGCAATTTGTCATTCAATTATAGTGTTTATTTATTTGGCATATATTTGCAGCTTATTATGTAATAACCTTTTGTTCCCTATATTGTGTATTGACAATTACTAACTGTTTGTCTTGACGGAAAACAAAAAAAAAACCTCAATAAAAATTATTTTGAAAAAAAAAAAAAAAGTAAATTAAAAAGTTAAATTTGGCCTTTACTATCCCTTTAACTTTGTTAACCTGCAGAGAGGCAAAGTCACTCTCAGGAGCCAGAAACTCTGCAGCTCCCATGTAGAAAACAAACACTGATTGGCTTCTATATGAGACTACTGCTTCTAACTGGCTCATAGTCCGTTTCCTGTTCTGAGGCAGGGAATCTTTAAACTCCCCAGCTTAACTTTTAACCGTTTATTTGACCCATGTGTGAAAACTTGTTTGTGGCTCTGGGCTGTTGGTGACTGAATCTATTATGGATTGTAATCACTTAAACCAGACATCCTCAAACTAGGCCCTACAGACGTTTTGGAACTAAATTTCCCATGATGCTCAGCCAGCTGAAATGCTGGCTGAGCATCATGGGAAATGTAGTTCCAAAACCTCTGGAGGGTCAAGTTTGAGGATGTCTGACTTAAACGCTTCCCATATCAGCCAAAACCGAGTTATAAGGAACTAATAACAAAGATTGGAATCTACCCCATAGAGTTTGTAATTTTTACATTAGTGAGCCAAAATAACTAACAAAGAATATGAATGTCCATTTAAAGGGACATGGAAGTTAAAGGGACATGAAACCCAACTTTTATAATTCGGATAGAGCATACATTTGTAAACAACTTTCCAATTTACTTCTATTATAAATTTTACTTTATTCTCTTGTTTTCCTTTCTTGAAGAAGCAGCAATGTACTACTGGGGAATAGCTGAACACATTGGCAAGTCAATCACAAGAGGCATAAATGTGCAGCCACCAATCGGCAGCTAGCTCCCAGCTCCTGAGCCTACCAAGGTATGATTTTCAACAAATGATGCTAAGAGTACAAAGCAAATTAGATAAAAGAAGTAAATTGGGAAGTTGTTTAAAATGGTATGCTATATTGGAATCATTAGAGAAAAATATTGTGTTTCCTATCCCTTTTTATTAAAAATGTGTGATTCAGGAATAGCATAAAACTAAAAAAAAAATCCAATTTACTTCTATTATCATGTGTGCCTCTTGGCATAATTAGTTAAAACTAGCTCCTTTCCATGAGAGCATATCTACGTAGGTCCAAGAGCATGCATGTACCCTGAGCACTTTGTGGCAGCAGTGATTCCTACAATATTTGTAACAAATGTTATACATATATTTCAGTGCTGGTGCAACCCATTAGTTTATTTTTTTTATTTTTATTAGTCAGGGTCAGCTTTCAAAGCACAATTTACAAATATATAATTGTATAGATCTTCAGGTTCTGAAAAATTTAAATATTGTCAGTCAAACACAATAAACCCTTAAATCCAGAAAATAAGCTTGCGCCAAACACTCCAACCCACACAACATCAATGTAAGAAATGAGAAACATATAAAGAAAACTACAAAATATACCAGCATTTATAATTTGCATTGTTATGAAAGTGTGGCGAGAAACATAAAGAAGGGCTCGACAAACCCAGGTGACAGGGAGCCCCAAGACCATGATGGGTGCCCTACTTTAGCTTACTGGTTTACACCAGCCACACATACAATTTTGCTTGGTACGGCTGGATCCTTTAGATTATTATTTATAGTAGGATACCATATTTCTATTTAAAATAATCAAAAGGTCTGTGTGTCTACTTATTGTAAGCAAAGCAGCTTGTCACTTTTACAATAATTGAGAAGATGTTACTAAGTTAATCAATAAACTTGCAGACAGACATAAGTGAATCAAGTAGGTCTCCATGCTACCCCATCTGCTGACTTTCTAAAGAATATTTAGAATGTGACCAAAAAAGCAACAAAGGAGGCTATACTCCTAAGGTAAAATTACTAGTGGAGCAGAGGGTATAGTGTTCTCCTGGGATCTCCAGAGATCCAAGGGGCGCCACCTAGAACCAACTGATTATACACTCACACACATGCATGAGGGAATTTTAACAAGTGCATATGGTCAAATGCTTTGAGAGTTAGAGAAATTGTAGATTGGGCCATGTCTTACATTTTACCACGACCCCCATGATACGCTCTTTATAGGTGACTAATGTCAGCTGAGATATAAACAAATAAGTGAAGAATGAAAAGATGATCATAAGAATTATTTTTTTTGGTTTATTGAGGATTATTAATACACATTTTCTAATAGCACAGTATATACAAGGTAATAGTTGCCATCTAAACTGAAGAGAATAAAAAGTCTGACTCTAAAGAGAGACTGTGAAATAACCATAATACATATCTTCTGTTGGTTAGCCTTCTAGCACTGGTTCTGGGCAATCTGGATAACTGTCTCCACCCAAAGACGGAAACAGCTGTGCCAAGTAAAACTAACTAGCTCAGACATTTTAATTTTACAACAAAGTTCAGCATAACCTAGAAACATAATAACAGTAGCAATAACAAAAACTGCTCACACTTCAAAAAACTCACGCAAGTACAACTAAGTGTAACAAAAAGAAACAGATTAAATACTCAGTTGTATTAAAAAAAAAAAAAAAAAAAAGAATCACATACAAAAATGATTCCGTCCAATGGCAGTAGAGGAATAAGAAGAAAAAGAAAAAAAAGGAGGGGAAGAGAACTGTACTTCTAGTCATAAAGTGTTTGTCTAAATGCATAAGCAGTAAAAAGATTTTGTGTCCTGCCATAGTTCCAGCATTAGAGGACCATAATTTAATATGCCAATTATATTACAGGCAAAATAATCATCTCTACAGTGATAGAACATTGTGTTTTTTTAAACAGCCTTCATAAAAGTGAAAGGGTAAACAGAGACCACATGATGTAACGCTTTCCTACTCTGCTGAGGCCAATTAGGGGCAGTTATAAGTGTGTCACTAAAGTATGCAACCAATGACTGTGTGGGATATAGAATTGTTACATTTCAATTCTCCACTTTCACTAGCAACAGGAAATAGAAAGCACACACTTTTCGGAAATTAAATTACAGGATTATGTTACAAAATAAATAATAAAAAATACATTTCCATTTTTTTTTTTTACTACATAACTACATGTTTTATTTAACAATCTTAAAGTATTTAATGTCCCTTTAATTATTCTCAAAAAATATTAAACTTACTGTTCCCCCTGCTGATACAAAGTGTGAGCCGAGGATGGCTATATCAGTAAGAGCCAGGTAGCAAAGTAAAATGTATATTTTGCAAAATTATTTTAATTTAACTTTTTTTTTCTTCCAATTTCTCTGTTCACAGTGAACACATTGTTGTCACCCTAAAGTCAAATATTGCATGTCAAGTACCATTATAATAGGGGCTCAACAAATTCTGGGCACCTCAAAAAGTAACCCTAGTGCAGAATAAATTTGCCTTTAAAGCCCTGACAATGCAGTTGGGGAAAGAAAAAGAAGCGGTCAGTCTTCTCATCATTTGCATTTTCATCAGCTGCTTAACACTTCCACATGTGTCTATCCAGGAGAAGGCCTCCTCCCGCTTCCACTCACCCTTTGATGTTATAAAGGTGGCTGCATGTGTTATGGCAAGTGTGTTACAGAGCAGTGATTTAACCTCCTTGATTAAATATGTGTGTTTTGCGCTATTTAGGTTTAAATCGCTGCTGCATTTGTTTTAAAAAAGGGTTACATCACTGCTACACGTGTTTTACAAGTAACAAGAGTTGAATCACTGCTGTGTATAGGTTAATGGAAAAGTATACTGTGTTTCTGCTATAGCCAGTGAACAAGGGTTAGCCGAAACGCGTAGTATGGTGCTCCTATACACTAACACATTGGATTCATTTGTTTTATTTTATTATGGTTCTTTTTCATTTCAAAGTTTTTTGAATAAAGACTTTTTTTAACTTTATCTGGATCTCCTTTGTTCCCACTTGGATGTGTGCAAGATTGTTCTCTTCTGAGGACAAATCAAAGTCCAACCTGGAATCGTGTTGTCTTTCCTTTTGAGGCAAACAATATAAAGATGTTTTTCTATATGAAAAAGATTAAAAAGGTTGCACAATGGTTGGGCACCATATAATATAATCTATTATAGCTATGTTGTGTCCAGGTTAGTGCCTTTTAAAGATAGATAGAATCATATGCATGTTTAAAAAGAAATTGGCTCCTAACTTCATAGAAGTATTTTTCCGGTATACTTCCATATGTAGATTTGTTTTTGTTAAAAATGAACATAAAAGGCAAAATTGACTGTGTTCTCTTGTTATCCTTTGTTGAAAAACATATCTAGATAGGCTCATGAGCCGTGATGCACTACTGACAGCTAGTGGGTGATTGGAGCTATGCACATAGGATTCTTGTCTTTGGCTCACAAAATTAGTGTTTTGCTGAATCCCAGTAGTGCATTGCTGCCCTGGAGCTGACTTTAAAGGGACAATCTAGACCCAATACTTATCCTTTATTACTTATTGTTACATAGCAGACAAGCATCTTGCATCGGGTTCCACATCTATAAGCTTGTAAGACATACATGAAACTGTTAAATAATCGTTTGTTAGCAACTGAAAATGGCTGAAAAGCTCCGCCCACAGCTTTCTTCTTGTCCAGTAGCGTCTTTCTTGTATGACAGCAGTGCACATTTAATATTTTTCAGTTAGCTATTTCACATAGTAAATGCACAAGTTAGCGTGTGTAAGTAGGAAAACGTATTCACAAGTCAATCATGATTGGAGAAACTTAACATTCTTCTAACAAACTATGAATATGTAAATGTTTCATGAACTTCTTACAAGCTTATAGATGTGGGACCAGTTGCAGGATGATTCTCTGGTATGTAACAATAAGTATTCAAAATTGTGTATTGGGTCTAGACTGTCCCTTTAACTATCAGTTTAGCATCTGTGCAAGGGTTAACATACATAGTTATATGCAAGAAATGGTTTAATAACATCACAAACATATTGGAACAATTACTCTTTGCGCTGTCGTGTTGCTTTAAATGCTATCATCTCTAGAGTAATCAATATTTCTGAAACATTGTTATAATGGGGCCTGCAGGCTCACCAGAAACCAGTTATAAAGCAGCGGTCACAAAGACCGCTGCTCCATAACCTGTCTCCCTGCTCTGAGCAGGCGACAGACATCGCCGGAAATCAACCCGATCTAGTACGATCGGGTTGATTGACACCACACTGCTAGCAGCCCATTGGCTGCGAGTCTGCAGGGGGTGGCATTGCACCAGCAGCTCGTGAGCTGCTGGTGCAATGCTGAAAACGGCGAGCGTATTGCTCGCCGTATTCAGCGAGGTCTGGCGGACCTGATCCGCACTTACGGATCAGGTCCGCCAGACTTTCTTAAATAGGGGCCAATGTCTGTTTAAAGGACAACATAATGCAGTAGAATTACATAATTAACAAGTGCATAATAAACAGACAATGATTTAACACCTCTGCATGAAAAATAAGCAGTAGATTTCATTCTGACAAATGAACTGTATGTGTCCTCCCATTTTCCAGCCCCCTTGTATCATGTGACAGACATCAGCCAATCACAGACTAGTATACATATACCCTGCGAGCTTGTGCACATGCTCAGTAGCATCTTGTTCCCCAGAAAGTGTGTATATAGCAAGATTGTGCAAAATTTGATAATTGAAATAAATTGGAAAGTGTCATAAAACTGCTGCTCTTTCTGAATCATAAAAATTAATTTTGACTTGAGTGTCCTTTAAAGTGACATTTGTTTTAGAGTTTTCACCAAACAACAAACTTAAAGCAGGGCTCGACAAGCCCAGGAGCCACTGACTCCTAAAATTTTACCCCTGGCTCCTAACTAATACAACTAATGAATATGCAGATTAAAGAGATTATGCTTATAACGGTTATAAACATATGCACAAACCTCAAACAGTTGAACAGCATTAATCCCAATGACCCATCTTGGTTTACCAAACACACCAATAAAATTGTTCACGTTCTGGAAGAGACGTAAGAACAGGAAGCAGGAACATTTTCATATGCATCACAATAAGTTACATCTTATTGTCAATATAGCGTTGTATTATTAGTTTTAAAATTAATTAAAAAATGTCTTAATGAGAAATGTGGCTTTTTATATCCTGGAGCTCAGCCAGACACAGTTTATTAAACAAAAGTATTGCAGTTATGCTGTTATTATCTGATTCATTGGAATGAAGTTCAATATTAAACAAGAATTTCATCTCATAAATTTTTTAATATGGTATGACTGGCCCAATAAAAACCTATTACTACATATCCCCAAGAGCTATTCATCTGCATATTTTATTATAAATGTATAGAATCAGGATTGATGTAAATAAACATATTATTATGAGGCTAGGAGATTACAAAGATATGTTTGGGCTACAGATTTTAAACTTTGCAACTTGGTTGTTAAAGGGACAGAAAATACCAAAAATGTTATTGTTTTAAAAGTTAGATAATCCCTTTATTACCCATTCCCCAGTTTTGCATAACAATCACAGTTATAATAATACACTTTTTACCTCTTTGATTACCTTGTGTCTAAGCCTCTGTAGACTGCCCACTTATTTCAGTTCTTTTGGCAGACTTGCATTGTAGCCAATCAGTGCTGACTCCTAGGTAATTCCACGGGTGTGACCACAATGTTATCTATATGACACACATGTACTAACAACCTTTAGCTGGAAAAAACTGTCAAATGCATTCAGATAAGAGGCGGCCTTCAAGGCCTTAGAAATTAGCATATGAGCCTACCTAGGTTTAGCTTTCAACAAAGAATACCAAGAGTACAAAGCAAATTTGATAATAAAAGTAAATTGTAAAGTTGTTTAAAATGACATGCCATAGCTGAATAATGAAAGTTTAATTTGAACTAGACTTTCCCTTTAAATGAAAGACAACCAAAAATGCTTTACTTTTTATGTAACAGTACAACATTCAGAGTCTACATTACAAATATTTGCAAATACATTTCTTTAACTTAACATGTAAACCAATGTATTTTGCCACATATGCAGTTCTTTTTTTTCTATGTTGGGCCTTGCAGTCCCGCAGCAACAAAAAACGCAGCAACCGACCTGGAGGAGGCATCGCCATCATCCACAAACACACCATCCAAGTTGCAACCAGCTCCGACGACCACTCACCAGGCCTAGAACACCTACACTTCAAGATCCAGGTCAACCCCAACACCACCCTCCGCAGCACCCTCATCTACAGACCTCCCGGACCTCGCCCGCCTTCTGCGACTCCATCACTGACCATATCGCACCCCATGCCCTCGCCTCAACAGACTACATCCTCCTCGGTGACCTCAACTTCCATCTTGATAACCCCAACGATCGCAACACCTCCACCCTCCTGGAAAACCTTGGAACCATCGGACTGAAGCAACTAGTAAATTACCCAACCCACACAGCCCGGCCAAACCCTCGACCTGATCTTCTTCTCAAGCAACCACATCTCAGTCAATAACATCACTAAACTCCTCTGGACTGACCAACACTGCATACACTTCTCCTTCAACAAACCTACCACCCACCTCCGACAGTACCACCCGCCCTGCAGAAACTTGAACAACGTCACCCAAGACCAACTACACTGCACCCTAAACAAATCCTCCCCACCTTCTTCCACAGACACCAACTCCTCTGCCCGCAACCTCCACCTCTGGGTTACAGACTGCTCCAACATCCTCGCCCCCCCTCAAAAAACCATCCAGCCGCCAAACCACCAACAAGGCCAGCTTGTTCACCCCGGCCCTTCAGGACTCCAAACGCCACTACAGACAATTGGAAAGAGCCTGGAGATCCAGCAAGACCCTTCTGGAAAAAGCTGCCTTTAAGGAAGCTATCACCACCCACCACCACCTCATAAAAACCGCCAAAAAAACAGCCATCCAAGACAAAATCAACTCTAACACACACAACAGCAAGGAGTTGTTCTCAGTCATCAAGGAATTCTCTAAACCCAACAGTGACACCAACAACATCCCACCTCTGCAATACACCTCATAACTCAACCTCCACCACCCACTCCCCTACACTGACCCCTCCCAAATTCCCCCCCCCACACCACACACAGATTATCTGGAGCCCCCTCACCACAGAGGAAACCCTCAGAATCATGAAATCCATCCACTCCGGCGCACCCTCGGGCCCATGCCCTCATCACATATTCAACAAAGCAACCAACACCATCGCCCCTGGCATATTCAGCAAAGCCCTGGAAAGGATCACCTCCTTCCTCACGGGAAGGACCCAGAAAGTCAGACTCCCTCCCTTCTCCTCCAAACCCACACCAGTCAACTGTGGTGTACCGCAAGGCTCTTCGCTGAGCCCCAACCTCTTCAACATCCACATGGCCCGTCTCGCAGCCATCGTCAGACGCCATGACCTCAACATCGTCTCCTACGCCGACTACACCCAGTTAATCATCTCACTCACCCGAGATCCCACCACCACCAAAAAGAACATCCACAAAGGCCTGACAGCAGTCGCCACCTGGATGAATGACAACCGGCTCAAACTGAACACAGACAAAACCGAAGTCCTCCTCCTCTGGCCGAATAAATCTGCATGGGATGACTCCTGGTGGCCCACAGCCCTCGGTCACCCCCCAACCGACCACGCACGAAATCTAGGCTTCATCCTGGACTCATCACTCTCCATGAACCGACAAATCAATGCCATCACCTCAACATGCTTCCACATCCTCCACCTGCTACGAAAAATCTTCAAGTGGATCCGTACCGAAACCAAGAAAACAGTCACCCACGCCCTTTTCAGCAGCCATTTGGACTACGGCAACGCACTATATGCCGGCTCCACCAACAAACTCTAAAAGAGACTCCAACACATCCAGAACACCTCAGCTAGACTCATCCTCGACATCCCTCTCCAATGCCACATCACCGAACACCTAAGGAACCTTCACTGGCTCCCCATCAACAAGAGAATCACCTTCAAGCTCCTTACCCACGCGTTCAAGGCCCTACACAACATCGGACCTGAACACATAAACCACTGCGTAAATTTCTACATCAACCGACCAAGCACTCGCAGTCATCCCCTGCATCAGCCCCCCCCCCCTCCCCCTATCTGCTTTCCCCTAGCGCCTTGAGACCCTCACGGGTGATTAGTTTGCGCTTTATAAGTACCCAATAGATAGATAGATAGATGTTCTGACATGGGATTACTGAGGTCTAAGCAGGAGTTGATATGGAAGGGGTGAATAAAAAAATACCTAGCTCTGCTGCTCAATTAATAAACTGTGCAGCATTCCTCATCTGAAGGTTTCTAAACATAAGAAGGCTGTGAAATGCAAATAAAACTGCTCAACCAAGTAAAAACTGTGTATAATTTGATTTCTATTTTCTTTTATTTAGGTGTCCCTTTTCTAATACAAACCATGAATATCTTTTAAACACCAGTTTAAGTATTTCTAAGTAGAAAAATGTTAGAACTGTGTAACAAATAACATTACATTTTTGATACTGGTTAATGGACAGTAAACCTTTACATCCTTATTAAATATAAATGTAACCTTCTGAAATCTGACAACCTATATTTCAGTGGAAAAATCAATACAGTGTATCTGTGTTCCGCCTAACATTTCAAACGTTATAAGAACAGTGTTTAATATTAATAGCCTGTGTGTATTCCTAGAATAGGAAACATGTCAGTAACAAAAAAGATTTTTTTGAAGGTTAAAAACCCTTTGAAAGGACAGCAAGGCAACTGATTGAAGAAAAGATAAAAAGATAGCAATCTAATTTGTCAAGATAAAGTGTTCTTAAAGGGACAGCAAGCCCCTTGAGATTTCAATATAAAATGGTTAATTATGTGTAGAATAACAAATTTACAATATACTTTATTTATTTTGCACCTTTTTCATGTAATTGAGCTCTTAAAATTTGGATGTTCTAATTCTGAGTACTTGAATCGTACCCTGCTGATTTACCAAAGCTAACCCTGCTACATGTTTTCCCTAACTGGCTTTAACTGAAAATAACTTTAAAATAATGCACTTTGTACCAACATTAAAAAACTGTAGATATATAAAAGATTGCTTTTTTTTTTCTATGCCTGCTGTATCATGTGACAGCCATCAGCTAATTACAGGCACATATATGTTTGCACTGAACTCTTGCACATGCTCAGTAGGATCTGGTACATCAGAAAGTGTGTATATAAAAAGACTGAGAACAAATTTATAGTGGAAGTAAATTGGAAAGTTTTTAAAAAAAATAAAAATAAATTACATGCTCTATCTGAATTATGAAAGCTTAATTTTGACTTTAGCATCCCTTTAAAGGGACATTAAAGTTTAGATATGTTATTCTATAGCAACAGAACAGAAATGTCTTGTAATTACAAGATGTTAACAGTCCCTTTAGCTTTAAGCCTTTATACAATTAAAGGGACAGTCAAGTCCAAAATAAACTTTCATGTTTCAAATAGGGCATGCAATTTTCAACAACTTTCCAATGTACTTTTATCACCAATTTTGCTTTGTTCTTTTGGTATTCTTAGTTGAAAGCTAAGCCTAGGTAGGCTCATATGCTAATTTCTTAGACCGTGAAGGTCGCCTCTTATGTAAATGCATTTTGACAGTTTTTCACCACTAGAGTGCATTAGTTCATGTGTGCCATATAGATAACATTGAGCTCACACACATGAAGTTACCTAGGAGGAGGCACTGATTGGCTAAAATGCAAGTCTGTCAAAAGAACTGAAATAAGGGGGCAGTCTGCAGAGGCTTCGATACAAGATAATCACAGAGGTAAAAAGTATATTATTATTACCGTATTAGTTATGCAAAACTGGGGAATGGGTAATAAAGGGATTATCTATCTTTTTAAACAACAAAAATTCTGGTGTTGACCGTCCCTTTAAATTATTTAGCAGGTATAAAGCTGTGAAAAAAACAAACCTGAATACGCACATAGAGGCTCAGGGTGTGTACGTGTCTTAAGCACTCTATGCAGCAATGTTTGCAAAAATGTATAACATTGCTACAAACATTGTTGTAAACACAGCTGCCATAGAGTACTAAAGTCACCCACGTGCATGCTCCTAAACACCCATAAGCCTACCTAGGTTTACTCTTCAACAATGGGTAGGAAGAGATAATAGACGTAAATTGTAAAGTTTATAGAATTGTTACTTATAACATAAAACTGATATGCAAAACACAAATCTTTGAGTAACAGGAAAAGATGATCAATACAAAAAGTAGTTTTTACAACAGGAGTTTGGGGAGTAAAATAATATACATACAATCCCCAGTGTATATTATTAACCACTCATTGAGAAGTGCGTAGTTAAATGACTGAAGAAAACACGTTCTATAATGCAAGAGCAGTATTTTACATGTTATAAATATGTGCATGAAAATAGATTAAAGGGATAAATTCTCATGTATATTTGATGCAACTGTAAGAAAGAAATAAGTTTTATGACAACCTGAGTTTTTCTTTATTTTAAAACTAAGATCAGGTCACCATAGTAACAGTGTGAGCAGTGAGCAATTACTAATCAACTACTCTAGTCTGCATGGGGACAACCAATCAGCATCACTGATACTGAGATTAGTTTCTTTAACCCCTTAATGACCACAGCACTTTTCCATTTTCTGTCCGTTTGGGACCAAGGCTATTTTTACATTTCTGCGGTGTTTGTGTTTAGCTGTAATTTTCCTCTTACTCATTTACTGTACCCACACATATTATATACCATTTTTCTCGTCATTAAATGGACTTTCTTAAGATACCATTATTTTCATCATATCTTATAATTTACTATAAAAAATATTATAAAATATGAGGGAAAAAAAACACTTTTTCTATTTTTGACCCCCAAAATCTGTTACACATCTAATACCACCAAAAAAACACCCATGCTAAAAAGTTTCTAAATTTTGTCCTGAGTTTAGAAATACCCAATGTTTACATGTTCTTTGCTTTTTTTGCAAGTTATAGGGCCATAAATACAAGTAGCACTTTGCTATTTCCAAACCACTTTTTTTCAAAATTAGCGCTAGTTACATTAGAACACTAATATCTTTCAGGAATCCCTGAATATCCATTGACATGTATATATTTTTTTTTAGTAGACATCCCAAAGTATTGATCTAGGCCAATTTTGGTAAATTTCATGCCACCATTTCACCGCCAAATGCAATCAAATAAAAAAAAATTGTTCACTTTTTCACAAACTTTAGGTTTCTCACTGAAATTATTTACAAACAACTTATGCAATTATGGCATAAATGGTTGTAAATTCTTCTCTGGGATCCCCTTTGTTCATAAATAGCAGACATATATGGCTTTGGCTTTGCTTTTTGGTAATAAGAAGGCTGCTAAATGCCACTGCGCACCACACGTGTGTTATGCCCAGCAGTGAAGGGGTTAATTAGGGAGCATGTAGGGAGCTTCTAGGGTTAATTTTAGCTTTAGTGTAGTGTAGTAGAGGACCCCAAGTATTGATCTAGGCCCATTTTGGTATATTTCATGCCACCATTTCACCGCCAAATGCGATCAAATGAAAAAAAGCGTTACATTTTTCACAATTTTAGGTTTCTCACTGAAATTATTTACAAACAGCTTGTGCAATTATGGCACAAAAGGTTGTAAATGCTTCTCTGGGATCCCCTTTGTTCAGAAATAGCAGACATATATGGCTTTGGCGTTGCTTTTTGGCAATTAGAAGGCCGCTAAATGCTGCTGCGCATCACACATGTATTATGGCTAGCAGTGAAGGGGTTAATTAGGTAGTTTTTAGGGAGCTTGCAGGGTTAATTTTAGCTTTAGTGTAGACACATCACACCCCCTGATCCCTCCCAAACAGTTCCCTTCCCTCCCCCACAATTGTCCCCGCCATCTTAAGTACTGGCAGAAAGTCTGCCAGTACTAAAATAAAAAGGTATCTTTGAATTATTTTTTTAGCATATTTACATATGCTGCTGTGTAGTATCCCCCTTTAGCCCCCAACCTCCCTGATCCCCCCCCCAAAACAGCTCTCTAACCCTCCCCCTCTGCCTTAATGGGGGCCATCTTGGGTACTGGCAACTGTCTGCCAGTACCCAGTTTGCAAAACAAATATGTTTTTTTATTTTTTTTCCTGTTTTTTCTGTAGTGTAGCTTCCCCCCACCCCCACAGACCAACCCCCACCCCCTAACTGATGTTTTTTTAAATATTTATATTTCCCACTTTTACTATAACATTTTCTGTAGTGTAGCAGTTCCCACCCGCTGCCTCCCCGTACACGCGCATGCCTCCGCGCGCCCCTGGTCATCCTCGCCCACCTCCACATCACCAGGGCCATAAATGGCCGCCACCCGCCTCCCACACCGGCTCCCACCCACCAACAAAGAAAGCCACCGATGTCCGGTGCAGAGAGGGCCACAGAGTGGCTCTCTCTGCACCGGATGGCTAAAAAAGGTTATTGCAGGATGCCTCGATATCGAGGCATCACTGCAATAACCGGAAAGCAGCTGGAAGCGAGCAGGATCGCTTCCAGCTGCTTTCCACACCGAGGACGTGCAGGGTACGTCCTTGGTCGTTAACTGACTTTTTTTTAGAGGACGTACCCTGCACGATCTTGGTCGTTAAGGGGTTAATGTGATCTTGCAGGGTGCATGGGCCTTCACAGCATATGTGCATATGGCACTGAAAAATAGTAATGAATTTTGGCTGTATCTGCTCAGGAACAGTAGTTCACTGTGGCACAGAGCAGGGCTTTATTTATGTGTTTGGCTAAACACATGGCATTGCAGGGTCGCCAGTGCTAAAATGACAAGCTCTAACTAATTAGAGAATACGATTATTGCACTACAATGTCTCTCTAATGTTAAACATAAAGATTATGAGAATGATGTTGAATAAAACAATATAATAAGTCATTGCCTTTTCTGACAAAAAAATATCCAGCTTTATCAGTAGCTCAAACTACTCAGAACTTAAAGGGACATGAAACCCAATTTTATTTCTTTCATGATTTAGGTAGAACACACAATTTTAAACAACTTTCCAGTTTACTTCCATTATCAAAATGTAATTCATTCTCTTGGTATTATTTGTTGAAGGAGCAGCAATGCACTATTGTTTTCTAACTGAACACATGAGTGAGCCAATGACAATTGGTATATGTATGCAGCCACCAAACAGCGGTTAGAACCTAGGTTCTTTGCTGCTCCTAAACTTACCTAAATAAACCTTTCAGCAAAGGATAACAAAAAAAGGAAGCAAATTAAATAATAGAAACGGATTGGAAAGTTGTTCTAACTTACTAATTTACTTCCACTGATCAAAGCACAAAATTAATTGAATAATTTAAAGTGAATGTCAATTTTGTTAGCCCTGCTGCCTCCTAATGCTTCTTTTACACTTAGGGATTAAAATCGCTATGTTTAAAAAAAAAAAAAAAAAAAAAAAAAAATTTTAGCATTAATTACTTATTTTAATAACTAGCTTGTTGGCGATTTTGATGTCCCTTCTCCCACTTGGCACTTCCGTCTTATTCGCATTGTGACGTATAAAGCGGTCCCACCCGTTCTATACGTATGTGTGATGCGCGCACCCATGGAGCTATTTTCTTCTGCGCATGCGTTAAAAATCAGTCACATTTAGTATGCACATGCGTTTAAACCCGACATTAGTATGCGCATGCATGTAAACCCGGCATTCTGGTTTATTGCTCAATTGACAATTATGTGGCATAGAGCATATGCGTCCCGTGAACGCGCATTGCTTCAGAATGGGGAGAACATTTTCTAACGCATGCACAGAAGAAGCGCATGACGTATCTAAAAAGGGGTTGAACACCCCGGGGGGGAAGCGGATTTGCAAGACTAGCTGTCAATGATTGTCATATTGAGGGACAATATGGCGGGCGGAGGAAGAACGGAACGAAATCAAACATAAAAAGGTATAATTTACACTTCATTTATAACATTGGGAAAAACCATGAATTAAAGTCCTCCTAATTTAATTTGATTAACAATATTACATTAAGCACTAGGGATGACTTAACAGTCACTTTAACAAATGTATTTAATGATAATTTGTGCAATACAAAAAATGAAAATGTTTAATTTTAGCTAATATATGATAAACATTTAGATGGGTGGTCGGTAAAATCATGGGTCAGGTGGAGTGTGTGCATGCATCTTATGTGTGAATTTTCTAATATCTGCTCGGCTCTGATACGCTCTTTTTCGAATGCTGAAATGGTGTTATTTGGAAAGAGAAGTATCAGGAGCTGTAGAACAAACGATTATAAAGACAGAAATTAACCCCTATGTGCAAAAAAAAACAGAATTTATGTTTACCTGATAAATTACTTTCTCCAACGGTGTGTCCGGTCCACGGCGTCATCCTTACTTGTGGGATATTCTCTTCCCCAACAGGAAATGGCAAAGAGCCCAGCAAAGCTGGTCACATGATCCCTCCTAGGCTCCGCCTACCCCAGTCATTCGACCGACGTTAAGGAGGAATATTTGCATAGGAGAAACCATATGGTACCGTGGTGACTGTAGTTAAAGAAAATAAATTATCAGACCTGATTAAAAAAACCAGGGCGGGCCGTGGACCGGACACACCGTTGGAGAAAGTAATTTATCAGGTAAACATAAATTCTGTTTTCTCCAACATAGGTGTGTCCGGTCCACGGCGTCATCCTTACTTGTGGGAACCAATACCAAAGCTTTAGGACACGGATGAAGGGAGGGAGCAAATCAGGTCACCTAAATGGAAGGCACCACGGCTTGCAAAACCTTTCTCCCAAAAATAGCCTCAGAAGAAGCAAAAGTATCAAACTTGTAAAATTTGGTAAAAGTGTGCAGTGAAGACCAAGTCGCTGCCCTACATATCTGATCAACAGAAGCCTCGTTCTTGAAGGCCCATGTGGAAGCCACAGCCCTAGTGGAGTGAGCTGTGATTCTTTCGGGAGGCTGCCGTCCGGCAGTCTCGTAAGCCAATCTGATGATGCTTTTAATCCAAAAGGAGAGAGAGGTAGAAGTTGCTTTTTGACCTCTCCTTTTACCGGAATAAACAACAAACAAGGAAGATGTTTGTCTAAAATCCTTTGTAGCATCTAAATAGAATTTTAGAGCGCGAACAACATCCAAATTGTGCAACAAACGTTCCTTCTTTGAAACTGGTTTCGGACACAGAGAAGGTACGATAATCTCCTGGTTAATGTTTTTGTTAGAAACAACTTTTGGAAGAAAACCAGGTTTAGTACGTAAAACCACCTTATCTGCGTGGAACACCAGATAAGGAGGAGAACACTGCAGAGCAGATAATTCTGAAACTCTTCTAGCAGAAGAAATTGCAGCTAAAAACAAAACTTTCCAAGATAATAACTTAATATCAACGGAATGTAAGGGTTCAAACGGAACCCCCTGAAGAACTGAAAGAACTAAATTGAGACTCCAAGGAGGAGTCAAAGGTTTGTAAACAGGCTTAATTCTAACCAGAGCCTGAACAAAGGCTTGAACATCTGGCACAGCAGCCAGCTTCTTGTGAAGTAACACCGACAAGGCAGAAATCTGTCCCTTCAGGGAACTTGCAGATAATCCTTTTTCCAATCCTTCTTGAAGGAAGGATAGAATCCTAGGAATCTTAACCTTGTCCCAAGGGAATCCTTTAGATTCACACCAACAGATATATTTTTTCCAAATTTTGTGGTAAATCTTTCTAGTTACAGGCTTTCTGGCCTGAACAAGAGTATCGATAACAGAATCTGAGAACCCTCGCTTCGATAAGATCAAGCGTTCAATCTCCAAGCAGTCAGCTGGAGTGAAACCAGATTCGGATGTTCGAACGGACCCTGAACAAGAAGGTCTCGCCTCAAAGGTAGCTTCCAAGGTGGAGCCGATGACATATTCACCAGATCCGCATACCAAGTCCTGCGTGGCCACGCAGGAGCTATCAAGATCACCGACGCCCTCTCCTGATTGATCCTGGCTACCAGCCTGGGGATGAGAGGAAACGGCGGGAACACATAAGCTAGTTTGAAGGTCCAAGGTGCTACTAGTGCATCCACTAGAGCCGCCTTGGGATCCCTGGATCTGGACCCGTAGCAAGGAACTTTGAAGTTCTGACGAGAGGCCATGAGATCCATGTCTGGAATGTCCCACAGCTGAGTGACTTGGGCAAAGATTTCCGGATGGAGTTCCCACTCCCCCGGATGCAATGTCTGACGACTCAGAAAATCCGCTTCCCAATTTTCCACTCCTGGGATGTGGATAGCAGACAGGTGGCAGGAGTGAGACTCCGCCCATAGAATGATGTTGGTCACTTCCTCCATCGCTAGGGAACTCCTTGTTCCCCCCTGATGGTTGACGTACGCAACAGTTGTCATGTTGTCTGATTGAAACCGTATGAACTTGGCCCTCGCTAGCTGAGGCCAAGCCTTGAGAGCATTGAATATCACTCTCAGTTCCAGAATATTTATCGGTAGAAGCGATTCTTCCCGAGACCAAAGACCCTGAGCTTTCAGGGATCCCCAGACCGCGCCCCAGCCCATCAGACTGGCGTCGGTCGTGACAATGACCCACTCTGGTCTGCGGAATGTCATCCCTTGTGACAGGTTGTCCAGGGACAGCCACCAACGGAGTGAGTCTCTGGTCCTCTGATTTACTTGTATCTTCGGAGATAAGTCTGTATAGTCCCCATTCCACTGACTGAGCATGCACAGTTGTAATGGTCTTAGATGAATGCGCGCAAAAGGAACTATGTCCATTGCCGCTACCATCAACCCGATCACTTCCATGCACTGAGCTATGGAAGGAAGAGGAACGGAATGAAGTATCCGACAAGAGTCTAGAAGTTTTGTTTTTCTGGCCTCTGTCAGAAAAATCCTCATTTCTAAGGAGTCTATTATTGTTCCCAAGAAGGGAACCCTTGTTGACGGAGATAGAGAACTCTTTTCCACGTTCACTTTCCATCCGTGAGATCTGAGAAAGGCCAGGACAATGTCCGTGTGAGCCTTTGCTTGAGGAAGAGACGACGCTTGAATCAGAATGTCATCCAAGTAAGGTACTACAGCAATGCCCCTTGGTCTTAGCACAGCTAGAAGGGACCCTAGTACCTTTGTGAAAATCCTTGGAGCAGTGGCTAATCCGAAAGGAAGCGCCACGAACTGGTAATGTTTGTCCAGGAATGCGAACCTTAGGAACCGATGATGTTCCTTGTGGATAGGAATATGTAGATACGCATCCTTTAAATCCACCGTGGTCATGAATTGACCTTCCTGGATGGAAGGAAGAATAGTTCGAATGGTTTCCATCTTGAACGATGGAACCTTGAGAAACTTGTTTAAGATCTTGAGATCTAAGATTGGTCTGAACGTTCCCTCTTTTTTGGGAACTATGAACAGATTGGAGTAGAACCCCATCCCTTGTTCTCTTAATGGAACAGGATAAATCACTCCCATTTTTAACAGGTCTTCTACACAATGTAAGAATGCCTGTCTTTTTATGTGGTCTGAAGACAACTGAGACCTGTGGAACCTCCCCCTTGGGGGAAGTCCCTTGAATTCCAGAAGATAACCTTGGGAGACTATTTCTAGCGCCCAAGGATCCAGAACATCTCTTGCCCAAGCCCGAGCGAAGAGAGAGAGTCTGCCCCCCACCAGATCCGGTCCCGGATCGGGGGCCAACATTTCATGCTCTTGGTAGCAGTGGCAGGTTTCTTGGCCTGCTTTCCCTTGTTCCAGCCTTGCATTGGTCTCCAAGCTGGCTTGGCTTGAGAAGTATTACCCTCTTGCTTAGAGGACGTAGCACCTTGGGCTGGTCCGTTTCTACGAAAGGGACGAAAATTAGGTTTATTATATCAAAATACCCAGATAAAATGATTCCTCAAGGCTAAATATGTGTTAATAATGAATCGATTTAGCCCAGAAAAAGTCTACAGTCTTAATAAGCCCTTGTGAAGCCCTTATTTACGATCGTAATAAACATGGCTTACCGGATCCCATAGGGAAAATGACAGCTTCCAGCATTACATCGTCTTGTTAGAATGTGTCATACCTCAAGCAGCAAGAGACTGCTCACTGTTCCCCCAACTAAAGTTAATGCTCTCAACAGTCCTGTGTGGAACAGCCATGGATTTTAGTGACGGTTGCTAAAATCATTTTCCTCATACAAACAGAAATCTTCATCTCTTTTCTGTTTCTGAGTAAATAGTACATACCAGCACTATTTCAAAATAACAAACTCTTGATTGAATAATAAAAACTACAGTTAAACACTAAAAAACTCTAAGCCATCTCCGTGGAGATGTTGCCTGTACAACGGCAAAGAGAATGACTGGGGTAGGCGGAGCCTAGGAGGGATCATGTGACCAGCTTTGCTGGGCTCTTTGCCATTTCCTGTTGGGGAAGAGAATATCCCACAAGTAAGGATGACGCCGTGGACCGGACACACCTATGTTGGAGAAAATTCTCCCTTTAATTTGTTCCCAATAATCCATTGTACCTACTGGCATGTATTAAATAGTTTACAAATAGCTCCTTTGTCTTTATATCAGTGATTGAAATAGCTGATTTTGCCTGCTGTATCTCTATCTATACTGAAAGTTTCTATACCTTATTATAGGCTATTGACAATCTATGTAAACACAGCCAGCAGAAGAAATTACACTCCCAGTGGAGTGTGGGCGAGAGAAAGTTCAAAAAATGTTCATTTTTAGTTCTTCTAAATATTGTATAGAGACAGAGTTAAGAAAAAGAAGCATTTGAGTGATAAGATAAGGATGTCTGATCTCTCTGCAAGTTTATCTTATTTTGATAGGTTGTGATTTCAAAGAACAAATACAACGATTTCATAAAAAATAAACATAAAGGAGCACTCTCCCGTTATAAAAAGTCATTGAGAACAGATGAAGGGGAAACTAATTTAACAGTACACTATCCATTTAACCCCTGAAAATAGGATAGTAAGTCGGCTTCGGAGCATGAATGCACTACTGTGAGCTAGCTGAACATCCATTCAGCCAGCTACAAGATGTAGGCATGTGTAGACACCAAAGGCCAGCTAGCTTCCATTAGTGTATTGCTGCTCTGGAGTCTACCTCAATATGCATATCAACAAAAGATACCAAGAGTATGAAGCCCATTTAAAGGGCTTTCATGATTCAGATAAGGCATGCAATTTTAAACAACTTTCCAATTTACTTTTATCATCAAATTTGTGTTCTCTTGGTATTCTTTGTTGAAAGCTAAACCTAGGTAGGCTCATATGTTATTTCTAAGCCGTTGAACTGCCTCTTATCTCAGTGCATTTTGACAGTTTTTCACAGGTAGACAGTGCTAGTTCATGTGTGTCATATAGATAATATTGTATTCACTCCCGTGGAGTTATTTATGAGTCAGCACTGATTGGCTAAAATGCAAACCTGTCAAAAGAACTGAAATGAGGGGGCAGTCTGCAGAGGCTTAGATATAAGATAATCACAGAGGTAAAACATATATTAATACAACAGCGTTGGTTATGCAAAAGTGGATATTGGGTAATAAAGGGATTTTCTATCTTTTTAAACAATAGAACTTTTGGTGTAGACTGTCCCTTTAATAATAAAAATAAATAATAAAAAGAACCATGAAAGTTTAATTTAAACTATATGTCCATTGTATACTGACACACAGTTGTAGCAGATCTCGAAAACAACCCAATAGCTCAGTCCCAATTTTATAATCGTGCTTTCTGCAGTATCCATACCAGCTTTACTATATATATATATATATATATATATATATATATATATATATATATATATATATATATATATATATATATAATAGTGCAAATATTAAAGCAATGCTTTTGTCAACAATTTTCAAATCCTTGATCGGATTTTCCTCATTAATCTTCCTGCTAAGGAAAAATAGGAAATAGAAAGGTTATTGCGGAAAACACCACCTACACAGAGCATTTTCTTTTAAACAACAGGCGACAAGGTATAGCTCGTTACTGAATAAGAATGAGTCATCTAAGGGCATTTGTCACCATTCATACGCCTCATAAATAATTTTATCATCAGTTTACTGAAATAAACAACACAGAACATACGAATCAATGTACCCTGGCTGTTCTTTTGTTTCTCTGTAAACAGAACTGTATTGTTCTTGATGAAAACAGCTCCATGTTGAGGGACTTAAAGGAGAAATAATACAGTGTTAGAATATTTTTATGTTGCTCTATTACTTAAAGAGAACTGAGGGATTGATCAGAATGTATTGACTGGTAATTATCGTCATGGTAACGACTGCACATCAGCCCTTTTAGATGTCGACACAACCAGCCATTTTTATTGTAGCATTTTCTGCATTATCCATTTGATGAAAATTGACCCTGTTCTTAAAGGGACATTTTAATGTAAATTATGTTGTTCCCAATGATCTGTTTTACACACTGATGTGTATCAAATTGATTATAAATAGCTCCTATACTTTTATGTTGTCATTTACAATAGCTGCTTTTGCTTTTGGAGACAATATTTCCTATACACCCATGGGCATCTACTTATCAAGCCGTCAACTTACTTGCATTCGACGGCACCAATACGCTCGCCTAAGATCGCTGCCGCGGACCTGAATACGTTCTCCAAAATTATCAAAAAAGCTGTCAAAAAGCTGCGCACCAAGTACGGGGCGATGAGCAGCGGACTGTTGTTAACTAACAGTCATCGATCTCGCTGCTCTTCTGCTTTTTTACAGCTTTATTGGTACCCTGTCACTAAACACCCACACTATACTATACTGTTTACACCCTATACCGCCGCTCCCGGACCCCGCCGCAACTCTAATAAATGTATTAACCCCTAAACTGCCGCTCCTGGACCCCGCCGCAACTAAATAAAGTTATTAACCCCTAAACCGTCGCTCACGGACCCCGCCGCAACTAAATAAAGTGTTTAACCCCTAAACCGCCGCTCCCAGAGCCCACCGCCACCTACATTATATTTATTAACCCCTATTCTGCCCCCCCCCACACCACCGCCACCTACATTATATTTATTAACCCCTAAACTTAAGTCTAACCCTAACACCCCCTAACTTAAATATAAGTTATAAGAATTTGCATTCAGAACATCTGTAGTCCGGCGGATCGTATGTTACGTCACTAAATTCTACTTTTGACGGTCTGTAGGGTTTGATAACTAAGGCGAATCAGGCTCGCCACAAATACGCTGCGGAATTCCAGCGTATTTGCGGTTGACTGCTTGATAAATACATGCCATGGAACGCAGTTTATAGTTAATATAATTTATCCTCGTGTAATTTACAGACAACATTTGTGTTATAATTTTGTTACATATTCGGATATACAATGCAATTTTTAAACAAAGGATACCAAGAGAATGACGTAAATTGGCTAATAGAAGTAAATTAAAAAGTTTAAAATGATATGCTCTATCTGAATCATGAAAAAAACATTGTGTTTTATGTCCCTTTAAGTACTAAAATGAACAACCTATAAATAAAATAAATTTGTAAAATAATTTAAAATGCTACTTTATCAATCATTTGCAAAACTTCTTGAAAACTCTGGTGAGTATATTTATATTATATCTTTTTATTGTGGCCCTTTAGTCCTAGCTGTAAATGAGTGTGCCCACAACTCTTAGCAATCACTGTCTAGTAAGTAGCTGATTTAGTGCAATGGGCATCACTCTGATTGGAGCCTAGGTTACAGATTTTGCTTTACTGGGTATGGGTCATGCATAATCTTTATCATTTTGTGAAAATTGACCTTTATAAATATTAATTTACTGAAAATTGGAAGAGATGGGGAATACAATTTTCCGTTTCAATTAATTTCTAAGTAATGGCTATTGAGTATAAACAGAAAGATAAGACAAGGATGCCTTAATGCATAGAGATGAAATTAGGCCTGCTGATTCCGCAGGCTCAGCCCAGTTACATGGGCATGTACTTGAGAATAATGGATTGAGGCTTCAATCAGCAAAAACAGCTACTCTATATGCAAAAATAAAGCTAACATGATTTCCCATAGATTTTATACTTTTCCACTACTATAAGTAATTAAGAACACATTAAGTGGAAATGGTACAATGTCCTTTTAACAGGTGCCTCTCCTGTTTGCTAGTTTTTTATCACAATCTAAATCTTCATTCACACGTCTCTATGGTTTTGGAATCCAACAGGTTATTGAGACACATTACCTATTAAAACCAAGATATATAAACTGCAAAACAAGCAAAAAAAACTACATTAATGAGGCGGCTCTTAGAGCTTGCAAGTCTAATGAATAGCACAACTAATAATATTAATAATGAAAATGTACCCAGAATATTGTAATATGGTGCAAAGTATAAGGGAATATATGAATTTGGAGGCCAGGGTATTTATAAGAAAGATACATTGGAGCACTTTTATAAATACACCTTTCGCCCTATTAAAAAGTGAACTATAGAGCATATAAACTATGACAGGTGAGCACTTAAGCACAACTTTTGAAAGAGTAAGTGGCTAAAAACATTGTCAGCTTCCAAAATATATAGTGGAGGTTTACATGTTATAGTATGAGAGCTGAAATAAGACACTAACACATGTGAATACTGAATAAATAAGAGAAAAGTATACTATTATATATATAATATATATGTACTGCATAGTTGTGCTATTCATTAGACTTAATATGTTACAAGATATTCCCTATGGCATGCAATGTAGAATAGCTGTAAATGGTCTATAAATGAGTGTTTTATTACATACTTTGGGTAAAGAATGGGGCAATATGACACTTATGCATTGTGTTAGTGCAATATAAAACTGCTATCATAATAACAGGCTTAGGAATAGAAAAATATACCTCACAGATGGTAGCCACTCATAAAAAAATGAAAGGAGCTTATATTTGAGATTGTACAAATCTTAAACTACAAATACTGTAATTAACATTAGGGCTCGATTTACCAAGCCCTTCTCTCCTCTGACTGCAGGTTGCACAAGCAAACGTGCAGTCAGGATTTATCAAGCAGCTTCCCTGCCCTGTTCTTCACCTCTTAGGTCTCTTCCGACTTAGGAGATTGACAGCTCCTGCCTGCACGTGATTGGCTGTGCACGGGCAAGGTACACACAAGTGCTCTGGTTCAATGATAAATGTAGGCAGCAGATTGCTGCCTGCAGGAGGAGAAGCTGGGCGGACAGGGGCGTATTTATCCGCCCCTGTATGATAACTTGAGCCTTATATAAAACTTACTATTACCCCTCAAGGTTCGATGCGTAGAAGTGAAAAAAACATTACAATGGACTTTATGTGCCTCAATCCACAGGTAGGACAGGGAAACGTTCTTAAGATATTATGAAATAATGAGTTAAACAAACCCATTTAAGCCTGCTGTAGTAAGACCAGCAACTTGTCATTGTAAGTAAATACCCCGAGTAAAAGTTTAATATATTAGCCACACTTAGGCCTAGATTTGGAGTTCGGTGGTAAAAGGGCTGTTAACGCTCCGCAGGCTTTTTTCTGGCCGCACCATAAATTTAACTCTGGTATCGAGAGTTAAAACAAATGCTGCGTTAGGCTCCAAAAAAGGAGCGTAGAGCATTTTTACCGCAAATGCAACTCTCGATACCAGAGTTGCTTACGGACGCGGCCAGCCTCAAAAACGTGCTCGTGCACGATTCCCCCATAGGAAACAATGGGGCAGTTTGAGCTGAAAAAAAACCTAACACCTGCAAAAAAGCAGCGTTCAGCTCCTAACGCAGCCCCATTGTTTCCTATGGGGAAACACTTCCTACGTCTGCACCTAACACCCTAACATGTACCCCGAGCCTAAACACCCCTAACCTTACACGTATTAACCCCTAATCTGCCGCCCCCGCTATCGCTGACCCCTGCATTACACTTTTAACCCCTAATCTGCCGCTCCGTAAACCGCCGCAACCTACGTTATCCCTATGTACCCCTAATCTGCTGCCCTAACATCGCCGACCCCTATGTTATATTTATTAACCCCTAATCTGCCCCCCTCAACGTCGCCGACACCTGCCTACACTTATTAACCCCTAATCTGCCGAGCGGACCTGAGCGCTACTATAATAAAGTTATTAACCCCTAATCCGCCTCACTAACCCTATCATAAATAGTATTAACCCCTAATCTGCCCTCCCTAACATCGCCGACACCTACCTTCAATTATTAACCCCTAAACTTCCGATCGGAGCTCACCGCTATTCTAATAAATGTATTAACCCCTAAAGCTAAGTCTAACCCTAACACTAACACCCCCCTAACTTAAATATAATTTACATCTAACGAAATAAATTAACTCTTATTAAATAAATGATTCCTATTTAAAGCTAAATACTTACCTGTAAAATAAATCCTAATATAGCTACAACTACAATATAAATTATAATTATATTATAGCTATTTTAGGATTTATATTTATTTTACAGGCAACTTTGTATTTATTTTAACCAGGTACAATAGCTATTAAATAGTTAAGAACTATTTAATAGTTACCTAGTTAAAATAATAACAAATTTACCTGTAAAATAAATCCTAACCTAAGTTACAAATGAACCTAACACTACCCTATCAATAAAATAATTAAATAAACTACCTACAATTACCTACAATTAACCTAACACTACACTATCAATAAATTAATTAAACACAATTGCTACAAATAAATACAATTAAATAAACTATCTAAAGTACAAAAAATAAAAAAGAACTAAGTTACACAAAATAAAAAAATATTTACAAACATAAGAAAAATATTACAACAATTTTAAACTAATTACACCTACTCTAAGCCCCCTAATAAAATAACAAAGCCCCCCAAAATAAAAAATTCCCTACCCTATTCTAAATTAAAAAAGTTACAAGCTCTTTTACCTTACCAGCCCTGAACAGGGCCCTTTGCGGGGCATGCCCCAAGAAGTTCAGCTCTTTTGCCTGTAAAAAAAAACATGCAATACCCCCCCCCCAACATTACAACCCACCACCCACATACCCCTAATCTAACCCAAACCCCCCTTAAATAAACCTAACACTAAGCCCCTGAAGATCGTCCTACCTTGTCTTCACCATCCAGGTATCACCGATCCGTCCTGGCTCCAAGATCTTCATCCAACCCAAGCGGGGGTTGGCGATCCATAATCCGGTGCTGAAGAGGTCCAGAAGAGGCTCCGAAGTCTTCCTCCTATCCGGCAAGAAGAGGACATCCGGACCGGCAAACATCTTCTCCAAGCGGCATCTTCGATCTTCTTCCATCCGGAGCGAAGCGGCAGGATCCTGAAGACCTCCAGCGCGGAACATCCATCGGGCCCGACGACTGAACGACGAATGACTGTTCCTTTAAGGGACGTCATCCAAGATGGCGTCCCTCAAATTCCGATTGGCTGATAGGATTCTATCAGCCAATCGGAATTAAGGTAGGAATTTTCTGATTGGCTGATGGAATCAGCCAATCAGAATCTAGTTCAATCCGATTGGCCGATCCAATCAGCCAATCAGATTGAGCTCGCATTCTATTGGCTGTTCCGATCAGCCAATAGAATGCGAGCTCAATCTGATTGGCTGATTGGATCAGCCAATCGGATTGAACTAGATTCTGATTGGCTGATTCCATCAGCCAATCAGAAAATTCCTACCTTAATTCCGATTGGCTGATAGAATCCTATCAGCCAATCGGAATTTGAGGGACGCCATCTTGGATGACGTCCCTTAAAGGAACAGTCATTCGTCGTTCAGTCGTCGGGCCCGATGGATGTTCCGCGCTGGAGGTCTTCAGGATCCTGCCGCTTCGCTCCGGATGGAAGAAGATCGAAGATGCCGCTTGGAGAAGATGTTTGCCGGTCCGGATGTCCTCTTCTTGCCGGATAGGAGGAAGACTTCGGAGCCTCTTCTGGACCTCTTCAGCACCGGATTATGGATCGCCAACCCCCGCTTGGGTTGGATGAAGATCTTGGAGCCAGGACGGATCGGTGATACCTGGATGGTGAAGACAAGGTAGGAAGATCTTCAGGGGCTTAGTGTTAGGTTTATTTAAGGGGGGTTTGGGTTAGATTAGGGGTATGTGGGTGGTGGGTTGTAATGTTGGGGGGGGGGGTATTGTATGTTTTTTTTTACAGGCAAAAGAGCTGAACTTCTTGGGGCATGCCCCGCAAAGGGCCCTGTTCAGGGCTGGTAAGGTAAAAGAGCTTGTAACTTTTTTAATTTAGAATAGGGATTTTTTTATTTTGGGGGGCTTTGTTATTTTATTAGGGGGCTTAGAGTAGGTGTAATTAGTTTAAAATTGTTGTAATATTTTTCTTATGTTTGTAAATATTTTTTATTTTGTGTAACTTAGTTCTTTTTTATTTTTTGTACTTTAGATAGTTTATTTAATTGTATTTATTTGTAGCAATTGTGTTTAATTAATTTATTGATAGTGTAGTGTTAGGTTAATTGTAGGTAATTGTAGGTAGTTTATTTAATTATTTTATTGATAGGGTAGTGTTAGGTTTATTTGTAACTTAGGTTAGGATTTATTTTACAGGTAAATTTGTTATTATTTTAACTAGGTAACTATTAAATAGTTCTTAACTATTTAATAGCTATTGTACCTGGTTAAAATAAATACAAAGTTGCCTGTAAAATAAATATAAATCCTAAAATAGCTATAATATAAATATAATTTATATTGTAGCTATATTAGGATTTATTTTACAGGTAAGTATTTAGCTTTAAATAGGAATCATTTATTTAATAAGAGTTAATTTATTTCGTTAGATGTAAATTATATTTAACTTAGGGGGGTGTTAGTGTTAGGGTTAGACTTAGCTTTAGGGGTTAATACATTTATTAGAATAGCGGTGAGCTCCGATCGGAAGATTAGGGGTTAATAATTGAAGTTAGGTGTCGGCGATGTTAGGGAGGGCAGATTAGGGGTTAATACTATTTATTATAGGGTTAGTGAGGCGGATTAGGGGCTAATAACTTTATTATAGTAGCGCTCAGGTCCGCTCGGCAGATTAGGAGTTAATAAGTGTAGGTAGGTGGAGGCGACGTTGAGGGGGGCAGATTAGGGGTTAATAAATATAGGGGTCGGCGGGGTTAGGGGCAGCAGATTAGGGGTACATAGGGATAACGTAGGTGGCGGCGCTTTGCGGTCGGAAGATTAGGGGTTAATTATTTTAAGTAGCTGGCGGCGATGTTGTGGGGGGCAGATTAGGGGTTAATAAATATAATACAGGGGTCGGCGGGGGTCGGCAGATTAGGGGTTAAAAATTTTAATCGAGTGGCGGCGATGTGGGGGGAGCTCGGTTTAGAGGTACATAGGTAGTTTATGGGTGTTAGTGTACTTTAGGGCACAGTAGTTAAGAGCTTTATAAACCGGCGTTAGCCAGAAAGCTCTTAACTCCTGCTATTTTCAGGCGGCTGGAATTTTGTCGTTAGAGCTCTAACGCTCACTTCAGAAACGACTCTAAATACCGGCGTTAGGAAGATCCCATTGAAAAGATAGGCTACGCAAATGGCGTAGGGGGATCTGCGGTATGGAAAAGTCGCGGCTGCAAAGTGAGCGTTAGACCCTTTAATCACTGACTCCAAATACCAGCGGGCGGCCAAAACCAGCGTTAGGAGCCTCTAACGCTGGTTTTGACGGCTACCGCCGAACTCCAAATCTAGGCCTTAGTCAATGCCACTCAGGATGAAAAGTGTGACTGAAATAAATGATAAGCTCCCCAGGCAATTCATTGCCCACCACTGGGTAGCTAAGTTGGTTATTAACGAGATTGTGAGATGATTGTGTGAATCTCCTGGGTTCTGAATGGGAAAATAAAAGTCAACTCCAGGTAAAGGAGTCCCCTCCACTCTGTACAAGCTAATGGAATCATCTAAGTGACTGTTTTTCCAGGTAACTAAAGAAATCTCCTGGTCCATGGGCTCTGTCAGACCGTTATCCAGAGTTTCATAAAGCGCTATTGCACTAGGCAACATATTGGATACTTCAGTGTGAGGTACAATATTACAATTTACCGGAGCAGGCAGTTACACATCCGGCTCTCCCTATCACTCTTGCCCGCTCACCTGTAGCTCACAAGACAAAGAGATCCATCTGTGCCTTGCAGTCTGGCTTCAGTCTTCTGATCGGAGTACACAATAAATTGACAGATAGTGGGTTGGATTGTGCATGAACACTCCCAAGTATATGTTCGTCATGTCTGTTAAAATGATCTATAAATAGGCTCTCAATCTTTCTTCACAGATTAAACTCAAAAGTCATCATAGCTCCGACATTTCTCTCATCCTTGACTTAGGTTAAAGCCCAAGTGTTTATAAGGGTGTGTTGAAGGTCTCTCCTCGTGAGAGTTACCGTAGGCCATTCTGGATCGGTTAACTAGTGTAGATGTCAGCACAATCTGGTATCTGAAGATTCAGTATGACCTGTAGATTTCAAATATCTTGGCATAAAGAGTAGATGAATTCACAAATTGCAGATAATCTGTGAATTGCTGTCAATCCATACAGAGTAACCAATATTGTTACCATTCATGGTGCTGCCCAGAGACACGTCCCACCCCTTTAAATAACTTTTTAAATTATTGATCAGCTACCAGAATAAAGGTCATATCTTTTGTTTATTTTATTTGCCTTCAAGGTCCAAAAGTGACCCCCTGACCTGCCCCAAAACCAATAGTACGTTAAATAGCTCCAAAAGTGACCTTTCATCCATAGGAGGTATAGTTGTAGTTTACTTTTAAAATTCCTTCTTTTCTTACTGTAAAAGGTTTCAGAAATATCCATACAGATCGAGCACATAGTTACTGTTCACCTGGCATGATTAAAACCCAGGTCTAATGTAATTCCTCTACTCAGCATCAATACTATGCTTTTATTTGCAAACTGGTGATATTCTCATTCAAGATTACATATCCCATTGTATTGTTTACAACCTTGCTTAAAAAAATTGTAATAAAAATATGCATTTTTTATTTTTCAAATTTATTGTTCATAAACGTCACTTATTATAATACATATAATAATGGTATAGTATGAATCTCCAGGGTACACTGGAAAAAAACACAACACTGAAAAATGGCTTACAATAGGGCTTTTCATGTAAGCAGCATCTAAAAACTCCAAAACAGCTCAGTATATGGGTATAAAATGGCTCAGCAGCTAAGGGGTTAACCCCTTTATAAATAAATAAGTTATAAATACATTTGGCAATAATAAATTCCCTTTAAGCAATACCTGGAAATAAACTGTAGTCCACAAGTCTGTGAACAGTAAAAATTCCAGCAAAAATGTTACTTTTTCTTATCTTTAACATTAAAACAAACTATAAACAAAATGCTCTATAAATCAATAAAGTGTTTTATATTTTGACTAATGTCTCTTTAAATCAACAGAACAATGGGTTTAAGTACGGATGTGGCCTGACTCATCTTCCCATGAGAATTGGCAAAAAAGATCAAGTAACCTCAGTTATGGGGATGATACAGCTTTTGTCTTGGAAACCATCTGTCCGGGAAACATGACTATAAGCAACATTCAAAGTGGCATATTTATAAAATACAATGTCAGATTAACAGCACATTAGACCTTAATCCTATAAGCATCAGTTTTCTATTTTAAAGAGAAATGAGGGCATCAAATTATGTTTAAGTACCATAAACGTTAAATGGGATATCACAATCATCATTTTCTAACATACACATAAAAAGCAGTATTTAAAAGGGACATTAAAAAACACTAATGGCCAGATTACGAATTGAGCACAAAATATAATTTACGCTAAAGGGATATTCACGCTCAACTGAGTAATACCAGTGCATGCTTAAGTGCGCTGGTATTATGAGTTAGGTGCAATCTGGACGAAACCTTGCGTTCGCATTGCATGGAAGCATTATGCTCACAAGAGCGTGCTTCCATAGGTTCCAATGGGAGCCTCATTCTGATGGGAGCCTCATTCATGGCACAGAACCTATGCGCAGAAAAGGGGGTAAGTAGCGCAGCAATTTGAAATATATAGGTATATGAATATATGCATATATATATTTATGTGTTTATATGTGTATAGACACATTAACACATAAATACAGTATATATGTATATAAGTATATACATATATATTTACAGGGAACACACAGTTCCCATAGACCGTAATGTAAAGGCACATTTCACTGCTGTTTTGTTTCTAACACCCTACACCGGCCAACTTGTAACCTTTTCAAACTGCCTAGTGCAGTATTGTTTTAAGAAGAAAAAAAATGCTACTTTTTTTCATAAAAAAAAATAAAAGACCCTCTATTTGGGGGGCATTTGGGGCACTTATAGAAAATTAACCAGAGATCTGATCTCTGGTTAATTTTTCGAGCTCATGGTAGCAGTAAACCAACCACTCTTAATGGCTGGTTATTTATTGCAGGTGTGCGATAAATTAATGCTCCACCTTGTATTAAAGCCTTAAATACATTGTATAAACATGTTACTGAGGTGATTCCCCGCCTCCCTCTAGTTATGGGTTCCACAATATTGATATTTAGCTTTTACTACATCCCAGTGCTGATGTGCAGCAACTTTCCTTCAGATACCTGCAGTGTAACATAGGTTCCAAAATGGCGGCACCCATAATAAGAGGAAGGTGCATGAAATGAAATTTTAAAATACATTTAAATATTCTAAAGCTGGTTAAATGGATAGTAGAACAAATATGTTTGTGCACAAGCCACACTTGAGTATCGGTTGCTCACAGAATCAGATTTACAATTCCAAAGCTGTACAGGGACATGCATCTATAAACAAGTAAACAAAATGTGTGCTATTAAAGATCCTACATTTATTTTTTAAAATTGTAAGAGACTAGTTAACAAAATTACATGCAACGTATTCACCAAATGAAATTTCAATTAGCCAGGATTCTTACAGAAGGGTCAGGGCATGAACTGCTGCTGTAACTTACAGAAGGGTCAGGGCATGATGTGCTGCTGTAACTTACAGAAGGGTCAGGGCATGAGGTGCTGCTGTAACTTACAGAAGGGTCAGGGCATGAGGTGCTGCTGTAACTTACAGAAGGGTCAGGGCATGATGTGCTGCTGTAACTTACAGAAGGGTCAGGACATGATGTGCTGCTGTAACTTACAGAAGGGTCAGGACATGATGTGCTGCTGTAACTTACAGAAGGGTCAGGGCATGATGTGCTGCTGTAACTTACAGAAGGGTCAGGGCATGATGTGCTGCTGTAACTTACAGAAGGGTCAGGGCATGATGTGCTGCTGTAACTTACAGAAGGGTCAGGGCATGATGTGCTGCTGTAACTTACAGAAGGGTCAGGGCATGATGTGCTGCTGTAACTTACAGAAGGGTCAGGACATGATGTGCTGCTGTAACTTACAGTCTGGTCAGGGCATGAGGTGCTGCTGTAACTTAGAGAAGGGTCAGGGCATGATGTGCTGCTGTAGCTTACAGAAGGGTCAGGGCATGATGTGCTGCTGTAGCTTACAGACGGGTCAGGGCATGATGTGCTGCTGTAACTTACAGAAGGGTCAGGGCATGATGTGCTGCTGTAACTTACAGAAGGGTCAGGGCATGAACTGCTGCTGTAACTTACAGAAGGGTCAGGGCATGATGTGCTGCTGTAACTTACAGAAGGGTCAGGGCATGAGGTGCTGCTGTAACTTACAGAAGGGTCAGGGCATGAACTGCTGCTGTAACTTACAGAAGGGTCAGGGCATGAGGTGCTGCTGTAACTTACAGAAGGGTCAGGACATGATGTGCTGCTGTAACTTACAGACTGGTCAGGGCATGATGTGCTGCTGTAACTTACAGAAGGGTCAGGGCATGATGTGCTGCTGTAACTTACAGAAGGGTCAGGGCATGAACTGCTGCTGTAACTTACAGAAGGGTCAGGGCATGATGTGCTGCTGTAACTTACAGAAGGGTCAGGGCATGAGGTGCTGCTGTAACTTACAGAAGGGTCAGGACATGATGTGCTGCTGTAACTTACAGACTGGTCAGGGCATGATGTGCTGCTGTAACTTACAGAAGGGTCAGGGCATGATGTGCTGCTGTAACTTACAGAAGGGTCAGGGCATGATGTGCTGCTGTAACTTACAGAAGGGTCAGGGCATGATGTGCTGCTGTAACTTACAGAAGGGTCAGGGCATGAGGTGCTGCTGTAACTTACAGAAGGGTCAGGGCATGATGTGCTGCTGTAACTTACAGAAGGGTCAGGGCATGATGTGCTGCTGTAACTTACAGAAGGGTCAGGGCATGATGTGCTGCTGTAACTTACAGAAGGGTCAGGGCATGATGTGCTGCTGTAACTTACAGAAGGGTCAGGGCATGATGTGCTGCTGTAACTTACAGAAGGGTCAGGGCATGATGTGCTGCTGTAGCTTACAGAAGGGTCAGGGCATGATGTGCTGCAGCTGCTGTAACTTACATAAGGGTCAGGGCATGATGTGCTGCAGCTGCTGTAACTTACATAAGGGTCAGGGCATGATGTGCTGCTGTAACTTACATAAGGGTCAGGGCATGATGTGCTGCTGTAACTTACAGAAGGGTCAGGCATGATGTGCTGCTGTAACTTACAGAAGGGTCAGGACATGATGTGCTGCTGTAACTTACAGAAGGGTCAGGGCATGAACTGCTGCTGTAACTTATAGAAGGGTCAGGGCATGAGGTGCTGCTGTAACTTACAGAAGGGTCAGGACATGATGTGCTGCTGTAACTTACAGACTGGTTAGGGCATGATGTGCTGCTGTAACTTACAGACTGGTTAGGGCATGATGTGCTGCTGTAGCTTACAGACTGGTTAGGGCATGATGTGTTGCTGTAGCTTACAGACTGGTTAGGGCATGATGTGCTGCTGTAGCTTACAGACTGGTTAGGGCATGATGTGTTGCTGTAGCTTACAGACTGGTTAGGGCATGATGTGTTGCTGTAGCTTACAGACTGGTTAGGGCATGATGTGCTGCTGTAACTTACAGACTGGTTAGGGCATGATGTGCTTCTGTAGCTTACAGACTGGTTAGGGCATGATGTGTTGCTGTAACTTACATAAGGGTCGGGCATGATGTGCTGCTGTAACTTACAGAAGGGTCAGGACATGATGTGCTGCTGTAACTTACAGACTGGTTAGGGCATGATGTGCTGCTGTAACTTACAGACTGGTTAGGGCATGATGTGCTGCTGTAGCTTACAGAATGGTTAGGACATGATGTGCTGCTGTAACTTACAGACTGGTTAGGGCATGATGTGTTGCTGTAGCTTACAGACTGGTTAGGGCATGATGTGCTGCTGTAACTTACAGACTGGTTAGGGCATGATGTGCTGCTGTAGCTTACAGACTGGTTAGGGCATGATGTGCTGCTGTAACTTACAGACTGGTTAGGGCATGATGTGCTGCTGTAGCTTACAGACTGGTTAGGGCATGATGTGCTGCTGTAACTTACAGACTGGTTAGGGCATGATGTGCTGCTGTAACTTACATAAGGGTCAGGACATGATGTGCTGCTGTAACTTACAGAAGGGTCAGGGCATGATGTGCTGCTGTAACTTACATAAGGGTCAGGGCATGAGGTGCTGCTGTAACTTACAGACTGGTCAAGGCATGATGTGCTGCTGTAATTTACAGACTGGTTAGGGCATGAGGTGCTGCTGTAGCTTACAGACTGGTTAGGGCATGATGTGCTGCTGTAGCTTACAGACTGGTTAGGGCATGATGTGCTGCTGTAGCTTACAGACTGGTTAGGGCATGATGTGCTGCTGTAGCTTACAGACTGGTTAGGGCATGAGGTGCTGCTGTAGCTTACAGACTGGTTAGGGCATGAGGTGCTGCTGTAGCTTACAGACTGGTTAGGGCATGATGTGCTGCTGTAGCTTACAGACTGGTTAGGGCATGAGGTGCTGCTGTAGCTTACAGACTGGTTAGGGCATGATGTGCTGCTGTAACTTACAGACTGGTTAGGGCATGATGTGCTGCTGTAGCTTACAGACTGGTTAGGGCATTTGCTGCTCAGATGTGTGGAATAGTTGGTGGATGTGTCTGTAGAGATTAGTTGTACTGTGAACAATAGTTTTTTTTTCTGTTTAGTCAGTATGGTACTGGAATTAATATTTGATACTTTCCATACTATTATATTAATTTTTAATGTACATAATCCAGTAATGTGCAGATATACACAAACAAAATAAATTGGAAAGAATTAGTGTACAACATAAAGGAAGGTATGAATCAACACAAGAGAGAACTGAAACATTGTTAAAAAAGTAAAAAAAAAAAATGATGCAAGGATCGAAACATTTTATATAATGAAAAAATCTAAAAATGTGTTCTGAAGTTAAAGGGACAGCAACGTCAAAACTAAACATTTGTTACTGTGATAGACAATGTGATTTTATACTACTTTTCAATTTACTTCTTTTCTTCATTCTCTTGGTATCCTTTATTGAAAGGCATATGTAGGCAAAATGTATTTACTGATGATTTACACAAATATTTACCATCACTAAAAAAAGGCAACCTTCATTCATCAGTTTAAAAAAAAACCTGACTAATAGGTACCTTTATTTTTCTGTGGCTTCAGCGCTAACCTAAACGCCTCCGGCCGCCCAAGCCACAGCTCAGTTTTTCTAATCAGGTGACATTTCCACCTCCTAGCCAATAGCTGTGTTTGCCCTTTGGTATTATGCCGTAGGATAGCAAGACTATTGGCTAAGAGGTAGAAACGTCACCAAATTGAAAAACTGAGGTGTGTCATGGGCAACCGACTTAGGTTAGCACTGAAGATGCAGCAAAATAAAAAAAGGTACCTATTAATCTGTTTCTTTTTATTTATTTTTCCTTTTTCTTTTAAACTGACGAATGAAGGTCACCTTTATTTTTAGTGATGGTACTGTCCTGCAGCCTAGGTCTCAGTGCTAGCAATTCATGTCATCTCAACTTACAAAACACCATCAAAACATTCCGCAATACAGAACCTGCGTTATTAATGGTGGTGCACTATCAATGATAATGTATGAAAGTTGAAATGGACACACAATATAAGTAGGAGTCCTCAAAGGGACATTCAATATAAACATGTTATGGTGAATACACATTAAACTATACATAATTTAAAAAAAAAAATACACTCAAATGTTTGCCTGCTTTTCCTGTAATTTTAGATCTGAAAATTGTAGTGTTTCCACTCCCCCCCCCCCCCCCGAGAGGCTGGAGCAAATTCTATGGAATGCAGAACCCAGATACTCCTACATGGTATCTTTATTTGAAAAAGCAGGAATGTAAGCTTAGTAGCCGGGCCATTTTTGGTTTAGCACCTGGGTATTAGCAATAGCTACCCAGGGTGCTGAACAAAAAAAAAATGGGCTGGCTCCTAAGCTTACATTACTGCTTTTTGAAATAAAGATACAGAGAGAATGAAGAAAATTAGATAATAGAAGTAAATTAGAAAGTTGCTTAAAGTGCCAGTAAACCATAAAAAAAATGTTATATATTTCTGCACATAGTGCAGAATTATATAACATTATAAAAGCGCAAACATTGTAAAACCAAATTTCCCCTTTGAATTTAAAAAATAACTGCTGTTTTACAGACCCGCTCTCTGTGATCTTCTGAGCGGGTCTGTTTTTTTCAAACAGCGCATCGGGCCAGCTGTATAGTCACAGCCCGGCCCGACCGCGCCATTATACACAGTGCAGCTCGCTCCTGCTGTCTGACAGAGCAGGAGCGAGCTGCACTTATTGCTATGGCGCGGTCGGGCCAGGCTGTGACTATACAGCTGGCCCGATGCGCTGTTTGAAAAAAACAGACCCGCTCAGAAGATCACAGAGAGCGGGTCTGTAAAACAGCAGTTATTTTTTAAATTCAAAGGGGAAATTTGGTTTTACAATGTTTGCGCTATTATAATGTTATATAATTCTGCACTATGTGCAGAATAATATAACATTTTTTTTATGGTTTACTGGCACTTTAAAATAGATTGCTCTATCTCGATCATGCAAGATAAAAATTGGGTTTTATATCCCTTTAAGCATAAACTTAATTTATTTCAAATGTAGAGTTTCCAGCTTTTCAAGTTGAGAAAGGCCCAAGCTGGGGGCAGAATATTTGAAATCCTACATTTAAAATAAATTAAGTTTATGCTTAAGAGAAAGAGAGCAGAGTTTTGATTCATAGATATGTATACAGGCATACCCCACATTTACGTACACAAGGGGACCAGAGCATGTATGTAAAACGAAAATGTACTTAAAGTGAAGCAATACTTTTTTTTTCACTTCTCAATGCATGTACTGCATTATAATAGTCATTTACAGACATAACTGATATAAATAATAAAACGTATAACTAAAATAAACACAATACTGTAAGGTTAGTGCAAAAACATATTTATTGCAAAATAAACCCAATATTTTCTAAGCTTAGGATCAGCTAAGGGCAACAGAACATATTTATTGCAAAATAAACCCAATATTTTCTAAGCATATTTATTGCAAAATACAGAGTACAGGTAAACACAATATTTTCTCATCTTAATAGAAAATATATGGGCATATTTTTTTCCAGGACCTTAGGGCAACAGAACATATTTATTGCAAAATAAACCATTTTTTTCTAAGCTTAGGATCAGCTTAGGGCAACAGAACATATTTACTGTATTGCAAAAAAAAAAAAAAACCACAACATTTTCTAATCTTTGGATCAGCTTAGGGCAACAGAACATATTTACTGTATTGCAAAAATAAACAATATTTTCTAAGCTTAGGATCAGCTATGAGCATTTATTCTAGTAAGGATGAAGTCATACTGGTATCTTCTGTTTCACAAGTCAACTCTTTAAAGGCGAGACGCTTTCTTGCTGGCGAATTGGGCATACTACAAGTAGCAATAAGAGAAGGAGCAGGACTGGGTTGCGATGTCAGAGCTGAAAATGGACTGTCAGTTGATGATCTGGGATCCAAATGACTATGTCGATGATGATCTGCGTGCTGATGGCCTTTTAGAAAAGTAAGTCTCTATGGAGGTTTGAAGTGTTGCTCTCTTCTCTTCTCTGTAGATTTATTTGTAGCAGGAATAAGCCCCTAAAATGTTACCATTGACTGTGGAGCTTCTTTCAAAGTCCCTATCATGCTTTTCAAAAAGAGACATGGTGCTATCAAGATGACGGAAAGCTTCAAAAGAGAATTTTTGAAGTTAAGCCTTCAGGCTGTTCGATTATCTCAACCCCATTTTGCACATAATCTTCTCTCTCCTCTTCAAGTTCTAGAAGATCTTCATTGCTGAGGGGCTCAGTATGGGACACAAGCAGTTCAGCAACATCTTCTGGCTCTACTTCCAGCTCTAACTGCCTTGCCATTTCTACAATATTTTCAGTAACCATAGCTACAGAATCATCAATGCCTTCAGAATCATCAGCCAACTGTGGGCATCATTTTTTTCCAGGCCCTTTTCATTGTGGTATCCTTTATGTCATTCCAAGCATCTCTTACAGTTTTAATACAATACAAGATGTTGTAGCTTTTCCAGAATTTCAATAGGACTTCTTGCCCTGCACCTTCTTTTTTGTCTATTGCTGCAATACACTTACTGAATGTTCTTTTTAAGTAGTTTAACTTGAAGGCGGCTATGACACATTGATCCATGGGCTGCAGTAATGAGGTGGTATTTGGTGGTAGGAATTCCACTCTAATGTTAGGGTTGAGCTCATCTAGCATTCAAGGGTGTCAAGGGGCATTATCAACAAGCAGCAAAATGTTGAAAGGGATATTATTGTCCTTGCAATAAGTTTTCACCTCTGGAACAAAGCAGGTGTCAAACCAATCCTCAAAAAGGGCTGCAGTTACCCATGCTTTTTTATTAGCCCTCCAATGCACTGGAAGTCTAGTTTTAACGTTTTTCAAAGCTCTTGGATTTTGAAAACGGTATATTAGCAAAGGCTTTAGCTTTTCAGAAGCATTGCCACCTAATAGAAGGGTTATTCTATATTTAGCTGGCTTGTAGCCTGGCATTGATTTCTCCTGTCTTGCAATGAAGGTTCTTGCAGGCATCTTCTTCCAGAATAGACCAGTCTCATCCACATTAAAAATGTGATCCATGGAGTAGCCTCCATCTTCAATAATTTTTGCAAAATGACTTGGATAGCTTTCTGCAGCCTCAGTATCTGCAGCAGCTGCCTCTCCTTGTACTTTGATGTTATGTAGATTAGACCTCTTCTTAAACCTATCAAACCATCCATGGCTTGCAACAAATTGAGCATCCTTTACTGCCTCACCTTTCTTAGCCTTCAGGTCATTAAATAGGCTTAATGCTTTACTTTATATAATTGCCTGGTTTACAGGAACATGGCGTGTTGGCTGATTTTCAATCCAAAGTATTAAGAGTCTCTCCATGTCTGCAACAATGCTATCCCTTTTTCGAATTGTTGTGGTGTTAACAGGTGTAGCACTTTTAACTTCTGCAACAATTTTTTCTCTATTCTTCATGACTGTTAACTGTGGTCCTAGTGAAGTTTAGCTTTCGGCCTATTTCAGCTTGAATTACACCATCATACAATCAAATCATTTTAAGCTTCATATCCAAGGTAATAAATTTAAGGTATTTCTTTTTATCTGCCATTATTGCAAAGCTTCCACAATCAGTCAGCTGTAGGTAAAGGTACATTTGTACAGTTCAGTATTCTCTTGTTCTGTGTGCCAAGCGTGATACAATCAGTACTGTATGTGTATATGTTCCCCAAAGTTGGCATCAAACGATATGCCTCAGTCAATGTCTATGTACAGTGCAGTATTATCCCAGGAATAAAAGACCAATCTGGGTGCTGGAATCTTCAATACAGCGTACAGTACTCACGATTCACTTCAGTGTACTCACAATGTATTTTTTAACTGCAATGTTGTTCGTGCGCGGCTTCTAGACAGTGAGCGGAAACCCCACCTCTTCCTGGTGCGCAGCAACCTCTTTCTGGCCTTGTAGAACCATAGAGACTAACTGTTCATGTGCGCTGGCGCCGGTTTTTGTCCGTTCTCGCGAGTGTCCATAAAGAGAGGGTCCGTAACAGGTATGTACGTACTTGCGAGTGTCCGTAAAGTAAAGGTCCGTATAGCGGGGTATGCCTGTATACTCTGGGGGTATCTTGGAAATAGCAAAGTTAGCATATTGTATTTGCAAAATGTAAACTCCTATTGCAGCACTGACAAATACACATTTTGGGCTATGTGCTAAAAATATTGTTTAAAGGGATATTATATATCCTAGAAAGTGTAAGGAAATGTTATTCCTCTAGGGCTGTAGGAACACCATTAGTGCTCAGACCGTTACTTCTGAGAGGGTAAACTGGGCAAAGAGAGAGATTGGAGAGGAAAAAGTGAAAGTGCAGAAGGAGATAGTATTAAAGTAAATGTAAAGTTGAATGAATGAGTGTCCGGTTTTTACAAATACTATTAAAATCAGGGGAACTTTCATTCATTAAACTTTACATTGCATTGCAGCGTTTTTTTTAAAGACTTCCTTTTTTTCATTAGATTGGCGATCCTCCGCCCGCAGCTCCTCTGTACTTACCACAGCAATGACAAAACCAGCTTCCTCCAATCATTGCGTGGCCTCACAAGCTGGATGCTCTGGGGTGCACGCCATCATTGGACGAAGTCGATTTGTCATTGCTGTGGTAAGTACAAACACTACCTTTAGATAATTCTTTTCTGCAGAGCAACAGGTTGAAAATAAATTATTTAAAATACAAGTTCAATGTTGATTTTAAAAATACGGCCAAAAAGAGGAAGAAAAACATTCTTAACTATCTACTTTCCTCTACAGTCTCAAAAAGAGTATCACATAAGCCACCTGTTACTATAAATAATTTAGACTGGAATTTTCAGTCATAAAATTTAGGCCCTTAGGAGCTAAATCTAATAAACTAAAAACCATTGATGTACATGGGAAAAAAATGCAACAGTTCTTCATTCTCTTGGTATCCTTTGTTAAAGTGATACTGACCCCAATTTATTTTCCTTCATGTTTCAGATAGAGCATGCTATTTTAAGCGACTTTCTAATTTACTCCTATTATCAATTTTTCTTCGTTGTCTTGGTATCTTTATTTGAACACGCAGGAAAATGTAAGCTTATGAGCCTGCCTATTTTTGGTTCAGCTCACTGGGTAGCGCTTGCTGATTGGTGGCTACATTTTAGCCACCAATCAGAAAACGCTACCTAGGTGCTGAACCAAATATGGGTCAGTGTTCTGTAAGAAGAGCAAATTCGTCAGACTAGCGAACGGAAGTGACGTTCTGTCAGTTGTCTGATAACAAATCCATACCGCGAATGTGCTCCTTAACGTAGTCTCATTCCAAAGCAACTACATCACAACAAGTTCACTCTTCTGATAGAACACTGCGCACACTAACAGTCGTTGGACACTTGTTACAGCACATGCGGGAAATACAAACACGATTACAAACGCCTTTATATATATATATATATATATTAATTAATTAAACGTAGCTGCAGTTTGTGACCAGTTTAATTATTATATATAAAGGCGTTTGTAAACGTTTTTGTATTTCCTGCATGCCCTGTAACAAGTGTCCAACAGCTGTTAGTAGAGTAATAGTAAAGCATATTATTCACACAGCTTCCTTGTACTCTACTTAGAAAAAAATAATACAAATACTATATCTAGGCAATGTATAGATTTGGAAGGAAGCTGTGTGAATTATATGCTTTACTATCACTCTATGTGTTGGACACTTGTTGCTAACACGTTAAGTGAACTTTAGGTTGTGACGCAGTCGCTTTCAAATGCGACTACGATGAGGAGTGCATGCGCGGTATGAATGTGTTATCAGACAGCTGACGGAACGTCACTTCCGTTCGCTAGTCTGATGAATTAACTCCTCTGACAGAACACCGGCTCCAAAACTTACTTTTCTGCTTTTTCAAATAAAGATACCAAGATAACGAAGAAAATTTGATAAAAGGAGTAAATTAGAAAGTTGCTTAAAAATGCATGCTCTACCTGAATCATTAAAGAAAAAATGTGGGTTCATTACCCCTTTAAAGAGTAAACTTGGGTGATGTGTGTATGTATGTGTATGTGTGTATATATATATATATTTCCTGTACAAATGACAGCACTCTCAGGTCTTTTTTCAAAATGAGATCAACAAAATTCTCTTTTTTAATGGAACGTTTTCGAGGAGCTTGTCCCCATCATCAGCATAACATTCAAGTGTAACAAAACATATATTTATACAAACAAACCAATTAATCAAATCTTAATAACCTGTGTCTCCCTTGGTGTCCCAGAAAACCGCCAACCACTCGTGTTTGGAACGCACTATGCGTTCCAGTGCTTTGTAACCGGAAGTACCTCATGTCATGTGACTTCCGGTTTCGTATATTCACAATATACCTTATCCGTGCAGCATTTACATATTTCAAACTTATACTCTTAAGTACTATTGCTTACTATATGCCTGTTATACTCATATAGACATTACATTGCCTTATTATACTTGTGATCTTGTGATACACTGACTTGTCACTACTGCAGCGTAATCTAATCACTCTCACACTAGTGTGCTGATTTGTGCAAACTTTATATTTTTGCATTCCACTTTCTCTGTATAATCTATATACTGTGTATTGTGTGGGTATTAACTTTTATGTGTTTATTTGCAATAGCTTGTGTTAATTGTGCCTTTTATGTTTATCTCGGTTACCATGGTTACCTAGTAGTGCTGGCTATGTATTCTCTATGTGTCTTACAATCTTTATATAGCCAAATTCCATTAATTCCTTTATTGCACTTAGACTTAGCGGTCTATTAGTTGCCCCACTGCAATCTAATATGCATGTGTATTTACTCTTCCCCTAGGTGAACGTATTGCGTTACTCAGCCCCTCTTTTCTTAGACCCTTGTGTCTTAAAAGGTGTCTGCTTAGAGGCTAGTGATCTACTTGTGCCTATAGGCACCTTGCATCTTTTACACATACATTTCTGACATATAGTTTCTTTAGTTTCTGTTCTATTATCATATTATTTTGTACATTTAGATGTAGCATGTCCTCTTGTTTAGTGCTTTTATTATTTTTTCTCTATATTGTTGTTTGTTATTTATTTTACTAAGATTGTCTCTTTGTATACAGGATTTTCAAGTGTCCCCACTGTGGTGCATCTGTCTCCTAGACTTCTATGCCTTGGATCTGTGTGCATAGCCATTCCACTTCCAGTTATCCGTCTATTTCCGTCCTGCTGTGTCTTTAGATGTTGTTCATCCTTTCCATGCTTATCTTTTGTTGTAATAGGCTACTGTGTATCAAGGTTATGGGAGTTGTTGTTTTACTGGTAACCTGCCCCTTCTGTGTCTTACTCCAGGAGTAGTGGGAGGCACTGTCATGTCTCCCCCTGCTCTGATCTAAGGTATATGGCTAGGGCACTACCCCCCTTGGGGTCTGTGTCTCAGCCCCACCTTGATCCGGTGCACAGTATCTGGCCATCGTACCTTTGTATGTATCTCCTACCTACACCAGTGCCTTAAAATCTGGTGCTGAGTTGAGCCCCCCTGGGTGTATTGTGCCCAGTCTATACATCCATTCTGCTTCTCGTCTGAGAAGGGCTTTATTACGATCGCCTCCTCTGTCAAGCTGGGGGATGTGGTCAATTAAGATGTATCTGATGCTGGAGACTTGATGTTGTTTTTGAGTGCAATGTCTGGCTACAGGTTGGTCTGAATTGCCTGTGTCTAGTGCCACCCTTATCGCCCGCCTGTGGTTAGCCATTCTTTCACGTAATGTCCCACTGGTCTTACCAATATAGAATTTGGCACATGGGCAGTAGAGTAGGTAGATTACATGTGTTGTATTGCACGACAGAGAGTGTTTGATGTGATACACCTTGTTAGTATGCGGATGGTGGAAGGTCTTAGTGGCTATTAGACCATTGCACGTTGTGCAGCCCAGGCACTTATATGAACCTTTGATGTTAACCTTTTCTTTCTTTAGATAGCATTTTTTGGGGTCTGTTTTGACCAGCAGGTCCCTTAGATTTGTACCCCGCCTGTATGCAATCATCGGTGTGAGATTATGTGCAAATCTTAGTTTTGGGTCCGATTGTATCACAGGCCAATGTTTCCTTAGGATCTTGCCAGCATCACTGGTATTTGGTGAAAATGTAGTTGCCATTATGAGCCTGTTAGTTGTATCTTTGTTTTTTTCTTTGTTCATAAGAGTTGTCTGTGTATACGGTAGTAGTTCTTGTACAATTGTATCTACCATATTCTTTTTGTATCCTCGCTGTATAAATTTGTCCCTCATAAACTGAAGTTGGGAGACCCCTGTAGCTTTGTCTGTGTTGTTACGTATTACTCGCATCAGTTGTGATTTTATGATTCCTTTGAGTAACGCTGGTGGGTGACAACTATTGGCACATAATAAGGAGTTCCTATCGGTGGGCTTATAATACAGTGTAGTGCCTATTGTACCACTTTGTATGTATACATTAAGGTCCAGGAAATGTACTTCTGTTGCACTGTGTGTTATTTTAAATCTCACCGGTGTGTTTGTGTTGTTAATGTATTGGAACCATTCTAATAGTGTGTCTTGTCCTCCCCTCCAGATTAAAAAGACATCATCTATATATCTTACATAGAAAATTATAGATGTTATGTCTTTGTTCCACAGATATGTCTTTTCAAACTCAGACATGTATATGTTGGCATACGATGGGGCCATATTTGACCCCATCGCCGTGCCGGATGTCTGCAAGTAGTATTGAGTTTCAAATCGAAAGTAGTTGTGTGTGAGACAAAATTGCATAAGTGTCATGAAGTACTCAATTGGGGGTCCCTCATATTCTCTATCTTCAATGAGATGGTTCCTGACTGCTGTAAGCCCTTTGTCATGAGGGATGATGGTGTAGAGACTGTTGACATCCAGGGTTACCAGGATGTCCCCAGTCTCCACAGCAACATCCCCCAGTTTACGTATGAGGTCATTTGTATCAGCGATGTAGGATATTGTTTTCTTTACTGTGGGTTGCAGTAATATGTCGAGTAACTGTGCTACCGGTTGTGTCATGGATTGTACCGCCGACACAATCGGTCGCCCTGGTGGTCTATCCATAGTTTTATGGATTTTGGGCGTGGTGTATAGAATTGGCACTTTTGGGTATTTAGTAGTACAAATTTAGTATAGAAAGTGCCAATTCTATACACCACGCCCAAAATCCATAAAACTATGGATAGACCACCAGGGCGACCGATTGTGTCGGCGGTACAATCCATGACACAACCGGTAGCACAGTTACTCGACATATTACTGCAACCCACAGTAAAGAAAACAATATCCTACATCGCTGATACAAATGACCTCATACGTAAACTGGGGGATGTTGCTGTGGAGACTGGGGACATCCTGGTAACCCTGGATGTCAACAGTCTCTACACCATCATCCCTCATGACAAAGGGCTTACAGCAGTCAGGAACCCTCTCATTGAAGATAGAGAATATGAGGGACCCCCAATTGAGTACTTCATGACACTTATGCAATTTTGTCTCACACACAACTACTTTCGATTTGAAACTCAATACTACTTGCAGACATCCGGCACGGCGATGGGGTCAAATATGGCCCCATCGTATGCCAACATATACATGTCTGAGTTTGAAAAGACATATCTGTGGAACAAAGACATAACATCTATAATTTTCTATGTAAGATATATAGATGATGTCTTTTTAATCTGGAGGGGAGGACAAGACACACTATTAGAATGGTTCCAATACATTAACAACACAAACACACCGGTGAGATTTAAAATAACACACAGTGCAACAGAAGTACATTTCCTGGACCTTAATGTATACATACAAAGTGGTACAATAGGCACTACACTGTATTATAAGCCCACCGATAGGAACTCCTTATTATGTGCCAATAGTTGTCACCCACCAGCGTTACTCAAAGGAATCATAAAATCACAACTGATGCGAGTAATACGTAACAACACAGACAAAGCTACAGGGGTCTCCCAACTTCAGTTTATGAGGGACAAATTTATACAGCGAGGATACAAAAAGAATATGGTAGATACAATTGTACAAGAACTACTACCGTATACACAGACAACTCTTATGAACAAAGAAAAAAACAAAGATACAACTAACAGGCTCATAATGGCAACTACATTTTCACCAAATACCAGTGATGCTGGCAAGATCCTAAGGAAACATTGGCCTGTGATACAATCGGACCCAAAACTAAGATTTGCACATAATCTCACACCGATGATTGCATACAGGCGGGGTACAAATCTAAGGGACCTGCTGGTCAAAACAGACCCCAAAAAATGCTATCTAAAGAAAGAAAAGGTTAACATCAAAGGTTCATATAAGTGCCTGGGCTGCACAACGTGCAATGGTCTAATAGCCACTAAGACCTTCCACCATCCGCATACTAACAAGGTGTATCACATCAAACACTCTCTGTCGTGCAATACAACACATGTAATCTACCTACTCTACTGCCCATGTGCCAAATTCTATATTGGTAAGACCAGTGGGACATTACGTGAAAGAATGGCTAACCACAGGCGGGCGATAAGGGTGGCACTAGACACAGGCAATTCAGACCAACCTGTAGCCAGACATTGCACTCAAACACAACATCAAGTCTCCAGCATCAGATACATCTTAATTGACCACATCCCCCAGCTTGACAGAGGAGGCGATCGTAATAAAGCCCTTCTCAGACGAGAAGCAGAATGGATGTATAGACTGGGCACAATACACCCAGGGGGGCTCAACTCAGCACCAGATTTTAAGGCACTGGTGTAGGTAGGAGATACATACAAAGGTACGATGGCCAGATACTGTGCACCGGATCAAGGTGGGGCTGAGACACAGACCCCAAGGGGGGTAGTGCCCTAGCCATATACCTTAGATCAGAGCAGGGGGAGACATGACAGTGCCTCCCACTACTCCTGGAGTAAGACACAGAAGGGGCAGGTTACCAGTAAAACAACAACTCCCATAACCTTGATACACAGTAGCCTATTACAACAAAAGATAAGCATGGAAAGGATGAACAACATCTAAAGACACAGCAGGACGGAAATAGACGGATAACTGGAAGTGGAATGGCTATGCACACAGATCCAAGGCATAGAAGTCTAGGAGACAGATGCACCACAGTGGGGACACTTGAAAATCCTGTATACAAAGAGACAATCTTAGTAAAATAAATAACAAACAACAATATAGAGAAAAAATAATAAAAGCACTAAACAAGAGGACATGCTACATCTAAATGTACAAAATAATATGATAATAGAACAGAAACTAAAGAAACTATATGTCAGAAATGTATGTGTAAAAGATGCAAGGTGCCTATAGGCACAAGTAGATCACTAGCCTCTAAGCAGACACCTTTTAAGACACAAGGGTCTAAGAAAAGAGGGGCTGAGTAACGCAATACGTTCACCTAGGGGAAGAGTAAATACACATGCATATTAGATTGCAGTGGGGCAACTAATAGACCGCTAAGTCTAAGTGCAATAAAGGAATTAATGGAATTTGGCTATATAAAGATTGTAAGACACATAGAGAATACATAGCCAGCACTACTAGGTAACCATGGTAACCGAGATAAACATAAAAGGCACAATTAACACAAGCTATTGCAAATAAACACATAAAAGTTAATACCCACACAATACACAGTATATAGATTATACAGAGAAAGTGGAATGCAAAAATATAAAGTTTGCACAAATCAGCACACTAGTGTGAGAGTGATTAGATTACGCTGCAGTAGTGACAAGTCAGTGTATCACAAGATCACAAGTAAAATAAGGCAATGTAATGTCTATATGAGTATAACAGGCATATAGTAAGCAATAGTACTTAAGAGTATAAGTTTGAAATATGTAAATGCTGCACGGATAAGGTATATTGTGAATATACGAAACCGGAAGTCACATGACATGAGGTACTTCCGGTTACAAAGCACTGGAACGCATAGTGCGTTCCAAACACGAGTGGTTGGCGGTTTTCTGGGACACCAAGGGAGACACAGGTTATTAAGATTTGATTAATTGGTTTGTTTGTATAAATATATGTTTTGTTACACTTGAATGTTATGCTGATGATGGGGACAAGCTCCTCGAAAACGTTCCATTAAAAAAGAGAATTTTGTTGATCTCATTTTGAAAAAAGACCTGAGAGTGCTGTCATTTGTACAGGAAATATTTAAGGCATCATAGCACCCAGGCAACCAGGGTGCTTAACGGAATGAACAATCTGAATAGGAATAAGCACTCACTGGATTTCAAAACAACAAATATTTATTCGGCAGTGACGTTTCGGGGCATTCACCCCTTCCTCAGACAACCCAAAATGTGAAACAAGCAATGTTAAATAATGACTCAAACCCCTCCCTCATCAAATTTCAGCCAATCAAAATACATCCAAAGCAATCAATAGGGGATGTATGTTAAACAAAAACAATTACATTTCTGTATAATATCAACAAAGTGTATATTTTTACAAAGCACATGTGTGATATAACCATATATAGTGTACTGTATTAAGGTGTCAGCGACAGTGAAGTGGATGGCTGTGGAATATGCCAACAGATAGTAAATAATAAATCTGCCTTCTTATAATACACTCTGTAATCAAAACATAAGGAGTTCACTAGACTTGTTGTTGCCAGGAGAAGTAGCTTATTAATACCGCATATAACATGCTCAGAGACATTTACTCACTTAACTGACCGGCAACTTACTGTGCATCAGAAGCATCTAAAACCTCAGAGGGTATGGATACTCCGCCATTAGCTGTCACGCTGGCCACCGCATGGTCGGAGGGGGCGTGTCAGCATCCGGGTTAGCATCTTGACCCGCTACTGGAAATCAGTGCCCTAAGCGTTGTTATGCGTTGCCATAGCAACCTATCGTATACATATATACATATACATACACACACACACATATACTCACAAAACTCAAAGCCCTAGGTACTCACAGCTTTCAGTGGCTCATGCAAGTAGGTCACACGATGTGTGTGTGTGTGTGTATATACACAATATATATATATATATATATATATATATATATATATATATATATATATATATATATATATATATATATATATACACATATATATATATATACACATACACATACACACACACATATACATATATATACATACACACACACAGTATATACACACACACACACACACACACACATGTATATAAATATATATATATATATCTCACAAAAAGCCCTAAGCTACTAGCCAGGCCAAAATGTAACTCACCATTGTTTAGCCACTCTGAAACGCCTTATTGTGCAGTTATTTATTTTTTTATTATTATTTTTTTAAACCATAACAAATTAAGGTAAACCAGGGCAGGTTCAATCTAAGGCAGCTGGGACATGAAACAAAACTGTTTAGTGTTTAATGTACTTTTTTTTTTATTTTTTATTTTGCATGGGTAGTAGCCTGAACAACTAACTATGGGTGGCCTTTAGCTTGAATGGACAGTCTACTCCAGAATTTATATTCTTTTAAAAAGATAGATAATCTGCACCTCACACCCTTCAAACACAGCAATTCTACCTACCCCTTCTATTAACAAAACTCTATGCTACTTCCCTCCTGTAACAGAGGAAGAAGTCTCTGTACTCCTATCCTTGGCTCATCTCACAACCTGCCCACTTGACCCTATTCCTTCACAACTTCTCCCCTCTCTCTCTCTGCTTCACTAACCCCTATCTCATCTCTTTAACCAATCTCTTACCGCTGGCACATTTTCGGATACATTCAAGCATGCATCAATCATACCAATCCTAAAAAATTCCTCGCTTGACCCCTCCACGCCTTCTATCGACCGGTCTCCTTACTTCCCTTTGCTTCAAAATTATTGGAACGACTGGTCTATAATCGGCTAACTCAATTTCTCACAACTAACTCCTTACTTGATCCACTACAATCTGGTTTCCGCCCTAAACACTCAACAGAAACTGCTCTTGCTAAAGTAACAAATGACCTGTTATCAGCTAAAGCAAAAGGCCACTACTCCTTTACTAATTCTTCTTGACCTATCCGCTGCTTTTGACACAGTCGACCATCCTCTCCTCCTAAAATTACTACATTCATTTGGCATCCAAGACACAGCCCTCTCCTGGTTTGCCTCATATCTCTCAAACCGCTCTTTTTCAGTTTCCTTTAACAACATATCTTGCGATCCAATGCCTCTCTCAGTTGGATTACCACAAGGCTCTGTCTTGGGTCCCTTGCTTTTCTCTCTCTATATATCCTCCCTTGGAAAACTTATAGCCTCCTTTGGATTCCAGTAACACTTATATGCTGATGATACCCAAATCTATCTTTCCTCTCCTGATATCTCTCCCTCTTAACTCAACCAGATTTCCAACTGCCTCTCTGCAATTTTCTCTTGGATGTCTTCACACTAAACACCTGACATTTCTCTGGCCGTTGGAGACTCTATTCTTAACACCTCCCCCCAGGTCCGCTGTCTTGGGGTCACATTAGACTGAGAGCTCACATTCAACCCACATATACAAGCACTTACCAAATCCTGCTGTTCACATCTACGCAAAATTTCCAGAATTCGTCCCTTCCTTACTCAAAATAACTACAAAAATACTTATTCATTCCCTCATTTTGTCATGCATTGATTATTGCAATCTACTCCTAAATGGCCTTCCAAAACACTGCTTCTCCTCCCTCCAATCTATAGACTCATGCACCAGTCGGCGATCTACATCAGCTGCTCCACTCTGCCAGTCTCTACACTGGCTCCCCATACACTCCAGAATACAATTTAAAGTATTAACCCTAACTTACAAAGCACTAAACAGTCTAACTCCCAACTATATTTCCTCTCTCATTGTGAATTATTCCCCATCCCGTCCTCTTCGATCAACCTCTGACCTACGTCTCTCCACTCCTGTTATCTCTATGTCCGACTCACGCCTCCAAGACTTTGCACGTGCTACTCCTTTTCTCTGGAACTCTCTACTTCCCTCCATAAGACTGTCTCCAACCTTGTATAGCTTCAGACGCTCCTTGAAAACCCACCTATTCAGAGAGGCTTACCATCTCTCCTCAATCCCTCATCCAAACCATACTAATACATGAACTGCCTGACTCACTGCTGCAACTACAACCGATGTAACAAACTACCCCAACCATTTGTCTCTGCACCCTAAACCTGTAGTCTGTGAGCTCTCTCCAGAGCAGGGCCCACTTCCTCCTGTACTAGATTTGTTTAGTTGTGTTATGTTTTGTATTTTATCAAAAATCTTTGTCATTGTTTAGCCCTATAATTGTACCCAGCACTACGGAATTTGGCGGTGCTATACAAATAAATGATAATAATAATAATCCCTTTATTACCCATTCCCCAGTTGTGCATAACCAACACTGTTTTATTAATATACTTTTTACCTCTGTGATTACCTTGTATCTAAGCCTCTGCAGACTGCCCCCTTATTTCAGTGCTTTTGACAGGCTTGCATTTTAGTCAATCAGTGCTGACTCCTAGGTAACTCCACGGGAGAGAGCACAATCTTATCTAAATGGCACACATGAACTAGACTGTCTAGCTGCAAAAAAAAAAAACTGAAGGGCTTAGAAATTGGTATATGAGCCTATCTAGGTTTAGCTTTAAACAAAGAAAACCAAGAGAACAAGGCACATTTGATGATAAAATTACATTGTAAAGTTGTTTAAAATTACATGCCCTATCTGAATAATGAAAGTTTAATTTTAACTAAACTGTCCCTTTGATAAAGGGGACAGTTATTTGAAATATCTGATTTTGTCTGTGGAAACTGCCACCTATACTGATCTTGTCAATACTGCAGTATTTGCTATAGAAAAGTTATGTAATCAAGAGGTACTGGAAGTGGGGGTAGAAGAAAGAGCCCAGCCCATTTCAAAAAGTGCCACTGCAGTTACTTAATAATAAAATAACAAACAATTACCAGCTGCTTGCCTGAATACATTATCCCTTTAAGGGAGGTATTTGCTAAAAATGTACTGTTCTATAAATACAGAGCATTTCTTATCCTTCCAATATTTATTTAAATCAATGTTTTAAGCATATTCCCCTACTTCCAATCTGACTAGTAGTATATCTGAAAAAGGAAATATTTGAAAAGCCCTCAAAATCTCTTAAGCTAACTTTATGGTTCAAGTTTTTTTTTTTACATGATCAGTACTAACGGCCAATCAACCTTCTCGATTTACATGCCCCCTAATCCCCTCATTTTGTATTGCCCTAGACCTCAAATTAGCCAAACCTACTTGCCCCAGGTCAATTTCTACTCACCCAGTGCAAGTGGAAATTTTGAGTCCTGTATAGATATATTAATAATAATTATTTAAATAAAGTATATGTGCCTGGGTTCGACAAACCCAGGGACTAGGGAGCCTTTGGTTAGGCCCTGGTTTAGAGGCCCTAAGACACGAATGGGTGCCCCCCACTTCTTGACCACCACTAGCGTCACTTAAAATTTAGCTTGGTGTGGCCGGATCCTTTCTAGGCCTCAAAGCTGTGAAATACAAATTCAGGTGGTGCTTTATGCCTCATGAAACGGCGACATTACAAGCCGAGAAACGTGTTGCATACAGGGGGCTATATGTATATGCCCCTATCACTTATTGCTTAATGTTTTTAATGTGACTTTTAAATAAACCATTTTTAACGTAAGTTAAGTGCTAGCACCTTATTATCTGTTGGAACTGCATCCTGTGGCTGACTGTTCTTGGAAGCTGTATCCTGTGATCCAGTCTCAAGCCAGGAATAGGGTTAGCTGATGCACCCTGAGATATCAGCCCGCTACTACCAACACATAAGTACTATTATTACATGTGAGTACCCATTTGGTGTCTACTGATGTTCTGTTGCTGGTTGCACTATTGATCTACACATGAGGCGCCCCTCTGTTTTGTGTTCATTCGTCACTTAAAATTTAGCTCGGTGTGGCTGGGTCCTTTCTAGGGTTCAAAGCTGTGGAATACAAATTCAACTTGTATTAGGTTATAATATTATGTGTGCAAAATTATATATAGGGATAGACAAATTGAAAAATTTGCCAAGCCCTGATATAAGAAATATGTATGAATGGCTAAATATTTAAATACAGTTTTCAGCAGCCCTGTTGAAAGTTGCAGTGTAATCAATAGTTTTAGACATACTCTATTTTCGTATCATACAAATATTAAAAGGAATACTAAACCCACATTTTTTTTTCTTTAACGATTCAGATAGAGCATGCAATTTTCTAATTTGCTCCTGTTATCAATTTTTCTTTGTATCTTTATTTAAAAAGCAGGAATGTAAAGCTTAGGGGTCGGCCCATTTTTGGTTCAGACCTTGATTATGCTTGCTTATTGGTGGCTAAATGTAGCCATCAATAAGCAAGCACTATCCAGGGTGCTGAACCAAAAATGGACCGGGCTCCTAAGCTTTACATTCCTGCTTTTAAAATAATGATAGCAAGAGAACCAAGAAAAAATGACCATAGGAGTAAATTAGAAAATTGCATGCTCTATCTGAACATTTGGGTTAAGTGTCCTTTTAACTAGATATGAACTGATCACTGAGCAAAGATTTAGAGTTTTTCCCTCAGTAACACAAATTAGATGGTAAACTTTTAAATACATAATGCATTAAACAGATTTATGCACATGTAGATCTGTTAAATAAGCACTTTTGTGTTTTTAATATTCCAGTTTTGCAAGAATTTTCTATTTCAAGAACGCTACAGATATCGGCTCATGTGCTAACAATTAGTGGAAAAGGAGTTGTCACCTTCAGTAAAAAACATTTTTCAAGTCAAGTTGTAGAATTCACCCCAAGACATTTTAAAGAGACATTAAAGACTAAATATATTGTGTAAGCATGGTATTGAGGTTATTCCCTGCCTCCCTCTAGCCATGGGTGCGGCCATGTTGAAATCTGTCTTTCATTACATTTCAGTGCTGACGTGTTTGCACATGTGCAGTACCTCCTCTTCAGATACCTTAAAGGGCCATGATACCCAAATGTTGAAACACGAAAGTGATGCAGCATAGCTGTAAAAAGCGGACTAGAAAATATCACCTGAACATCTCTATGTAAAAAAGAAAGATATTTTATCTCATTTGTCCTAAGTATTCAAACCCCATTGCAAAGGACTTTAAGCAGCAAATCAGTATGTCTGTCCCAGGACAGCCGAAGGATTGAGCTTCGTGCACACTCATGTTATTTCCCTATTCAGTGTAAGGAAGTTTACTATGAAATCTCATGAGAGTTAAGTGAAATCTTATGAGATCACAGTAAAAGAGTTCATGACCTCAGCACTGCTGATGTCGATTGGCTGCTGTTCATTTCTTCATTTTTTTCTACCTGCAGCTTGGCAGAGACTGAAAGATAACTTTTTACACAGCACTTACTCTGCTCAGCTGAGGAAGTTGTGAGGTAAAATATCTTCCTTTTTTTACATAGAGATGCTCAGGTGATATTTTCTCGTTAGCTTTTTACAGTTATACTGCATCAGTTTAAAGTGATTTAGCAAACGAGTATTATGTCCCTTTAAGTGTAACCTAGGTTTCATAATGGCAGCACTTAGAGCCCCTTTAAGGACACATGCAATAAATACATTTATATATTAGATATATTTCTTAGTAATGACAGATGTTCAGGGATTTACCTGCCACATGGCATACGTACATACATATTCATGTATTTAAATGGTAATTTAAAGGGACGTGTAAAAGTCAAGATACATTTTTTATGATAGGCAGTGTTTCTCAACCGCGGTCCTCAAGTACCCCCAACAAGCCAGGTTTTCCTTATAGCTGAACCAGTGCACAGATGAAGTAATCAGCTGATCAGTAACACCATGGTTACTAACCAGCTCTCACCCATAAGCTTATTGTTTCACCTGTGCACTGTTTCTGGCCTGTTGGGGGCATTTGAGGACAGCGATTGAGAGACAATGAGATAGAGAATGCAATTTAAAATAAAAAAAAAATAATCAAATTTACTTTTGCTAATAAATGTATTTAATTATCTTAGTATGCTTTACTGAAACTTTGCTACTTTCCTTGACAGCATACCTAGGTAGGCTCAGGGACCCACACGTCTTTACCAGTGACAGTAGTGTTTACAGCAATGTTTAACCATGTTTTACATTGTTGTAGACCCTGCTGGCATACAATGCTCAAGTGAAGACAATGGATTGTTTTATTCATTACAAATATACATATATCCAGAATGGAAACACAATACCTCAATCTTCTGAAATTATAAAAATAAAAAAGGTTACATTTTCCACCCACTGCTAAAGTTTCATTTCCCCAAATATTTGCTTTTTAGTACATGGTAGCTTTGGAAGCTAAACTTTTTCAAACTGCAAAAATCAATAGTATAGTATATGATCTAATTATGATGGCCATGTTAATGATTTGTCTCACATAACAAACAAAAATGAATGTCAGCGCTTTAGGCTGGTTTCTGCGGTTCTATATAGCGTATCATCAGTATGTTTTACCGACAATGTAAACCATCCAGATGGTAACAACTGTCACTGCTAAGTAATTCTGTCTCCCTGTGAAAATATTAGGTTTTGATATTAATTGAGAACTGTGATACAACACAGAGTGCTAAAATTGTGGTGTGAATATGATATCTTACTACTAGTGTTGTACAACTGTCACTGTCTGTAGGGGATATATATATATATATATTCCAAAGGAATGTAGGGGCGCACAGACCAACACCGGTAGGTAAAAGAACAAGACTTTATTATCCAATATTAAAAACAGTCCATCGATCCTCCGGTCAGAATAAAATCAGCATCAACATCAATTCAGGTGTGTGAACAGGAGCTCCCCGCATACGCGTTTTCGAGCTCCTGCTCACGCATCCTTAAATATCTTACAAATGTTAATTAACACACCTGAATGGAATTAATTACATTACCACACAGAACGGAATCGAAATATAGTGTGTGTGTATATATATATATATATATATATATATATATATATATATATATACACACACACACACACATATACACATATATATATATGTATATACACATACATACACATAAGCAAAGCACTCTAGTGCTCCTCTAAATTATTTTTAATTCATTACAGTGTACGTTACCTATAAAAGGTATCCCCTTCAATAAACAAGGTCAACAGCAGTAACAGCACTTCTTGAATATAATAGTTATTTATTGGAGTTACATGATTAAGGGCTAGGTGTGTTTGAAATGTAGCTGTTTGCAGTTTGTTGTACTAGAGTCATGTCACTCCAATAAATTACTTTCATATTCAAGAAATGCTGTTACTGCAGTTGGTTTGAGATACATAGATATCTCACACACACACACAGAAAGTTGGGCCAAAAGGGTCAAGCCCAGAAACCACTTCAACTCTTTCATTTTTTGCTTTTAATCTTAGCTGTGTTCTTGCAAGAGAGTGCCAGTCTTTCTCTGTGTGTGGTGTTGATTAATTTGTTTTGTCATTTTCCCTATGGGTTCTGGAGGCTGTGTAGCTGGCTGTGAGTGCTATTGAGCACCCAGGGCTGTGCATTTTGCAGGGTCATTGTATGTGTACCCAGTCCAGTTTGAGGGTGCAGTCCATTTCCATGATTTTATATATATATATCCAATAATCAGCAAGTACTACCCAGGTTTTCAAACCAAAAATGGGCCAGTTATTTATTCAACTAAAGATACCAAGAGAACAAAGAAAAAACGATAATAGGTGTAAATTAGAAAGTTGCTTAAAATTGCATGCTCTATCTGAATCATGAAAGAAAAAAACAATTGGTTTCATATCCCTTTAAGTACACTTTCATTTCTCCTGGGACAGTACCAATGCTGTGATAAATCATAGTGACATTGCACTTTGTCATCCTGTACAAAAACAACCGGTGCTACTGAGGCTACACGTGTAACGTAGTGTACATAGTATGCTTATATTTATCCTAAAACTGTGCAGAAACTGACTCTTCCCCTACTCCTCTAACACATTACAATTTTGTGCTCTATCTGAATCATGAAACTGTAAACATCTTTCTAATTCACTTTTATTATCAAAATGTGCACAATCTTTTTATATGAATACTTTCTGAGGCACCAGTTCCCACTGAGCATGTGCTCACAGTATATACGTATATGCATTTGTGATTGGCTGGATAAATTTGGCAGAGAAAATCTACTACTCATTTGCATTATCTTTTCATTATGCATTTGTTAAAAGGTTATAAAATGTTGTGAAAGAGGATGTACAACAAATGCCAGAAGTATAATGTTAGTCTGATCTAACTGTACTTCCTTTTTTTTGTGAAAACTAAGCTTCTTTCTAGTTTAAAATATATTTTATATTTCAAGTGATAACATCAGCAACGACCGCCCTTAAAAATGACCATGGCTTATAGAAAATCTTTGGCACAACAAATTTATATATTTAATAACTCTGTGAGCATTTATGTGTTATAAAGGGCTGATATGTCGCGCATGCACACATCGTATGTTAAATTTTTGCTCTGGAGACAGAATGTTATGGATTGTAATAGATGTGACATTTGCGATTAAGTCACCAGGTGAATGCGCATGCGAGATGGGTAGGCAAATGTATTGTGGATGCGTGGGTATGTGCTACTCCAACCCAAGTTGCCCACTGTGATTGGACTAGAAAAACAAGTCCCGTGGTGGGTTTCGAAATGCTTGGGATTTTATTTGAAAATTGCTGCAAAAGAAAAACAACAACAACCACACTTATAACAAGGTATTAAGACATGAAATATTTTTAACTAACTATTGATTAATTTCATTTTTTTGTTAACATTTCATTTCACTTTAAAAGGGACATTAAACACTTTGAGATGGTAATATAAAATTATAAATTGTATATATCTAAACAAATTTGAAGTATACTATCATTATATATTTTGTCCCCTTCTCCTGTAATTCCATTCGGAAATTGTGAGCTTTTTCAGTTCCTGTTAGAAATGGAAGTGCAGAACACTGTTGTATTCCACAAAGCCATTGGCTGCACACTCTAGTAACCTATTTATAACTGTCTCTAAATTGGCCACTGCAGAGAAGGTAACCTGAGTTACAACATGGCAGCTCCCATTATTTTATAGACACTGAAACTTTACACTTATTTTGTCAATATTTAAACAACTAATGAAATTTTTAAAAGTACATCTATATGTTATTTTCAGAATCATTTTTACTTTGAATGCATAATTATATCTAGCATATATTTAGTGTTTAATGTCCCTTTAAAAGGGACGGTATACACTAAAATTGTTAGTTTAAAAAGATAGATAATGCCTTTACTACCCATTCCCCAGCTTTGCACAACCAACCAACATTGATATCTTAATATACTTTATAACATTTAAACCTCTTAATGTCTGCCTGTTTCTAAACCACTATAGACAGCCTCTTATCACATGCTTTTTTATTTGCTTTTACAACAGGAGACTGCTAGTTCATGTGGGTTATATAGATAACATTGTGTTCATGCCCGAGGAGTTATTTAGGATGTAACACAACACAGTACTAAATGCAAGCCAATAGATAATAAATAAAAAGTCATGTAATCAGGGGGCTGTCAGAAGATACTTAGATACAAGATAATCACAGAGGTAAAAAGCGTATTAATATAACCATGCTGGCTGTGCAAAACTGTGGAATGGGTAATAAAGGGATTACCTATCTTTTAAAACAATAAAAATTCTATTGTAAACTGTACTTTTAATTAAGCATTTTTTTCTGTATTTATTGGTCTTTTAAAAATAAATAAAAACTTCCCTAATCAAAACTAATTATATTATCATATTCCACAGCGCTGTCCGTGGATACAATTCATTTAAATAAAACAACATGTAAGAGACAGGACAAAATTTACAAAACACATACAGGAGGAATCGAGGGCCCTATTCCTGTGGAACTTACAATCTAGAAGGGTAGGAGGTTGAGAAACAGGAGGTGAGGACTGCAAGATTGAAAAAGATGTTAATGCAGAGTTAGATGAGGGAAATGTTAGGCGAGTTAAATTAATGTATTATTGAGATGGGTGGTAGGCTTCCCTGAACAGAAAAGTCTTCAGGGAGCATTTAAAGGAAGAAAGATTAGGGCAAAGCCTGACAGCACGAGGGAGAGTGTTCCAGAGGGTAGGTGCTGCACGACAGAAGTCCTGCAGACTAGCATGAGAGGATACAATAAATATTCTACTAGATAGGGGGCGCCCTAGAGATGACTTACAATACTGGTAGACAAAGGTTAAGAGTAATTAATAACATCAATGAGAGCTAATGCCTAAACAATGGCACACATATGTAAAATCAAATCTACAATAAGCAAAATATTAGGAAGCAATAGTGTTAACAATAGATCATGTTACATGTATTGTAATAAGATACAATATTACCCAACAAAATTAATTTCACAATAGAAAAAAGGAAGATATAAAGTCTCTTGGTATGGAGTAGAGAAGATATGTAGGCAGCAATCTGTAGAGGACCCGGCCTGGATCCCAGGATGGCAATCTAAAAACAAAAACAGAGACAGATGCGCCACATGGCCCAATATTGTTTGTTCCAAAAGATAGATGTAGAAAAGAGGTGCAGAATTACACTCACATGTGTTGAAGCACTCCAAATAGTGCAGTGGGAGCAGACTGGGATCTATAACAGTCACCCAGCAGACCAACCTCTTGGGATAGATAGATAATCTGTAGTGTGGAAATACAAGAAGACACAAAATTGCCTATATGGCCTAGTACAGTTTGGATCCAGGAGTGTATAGTATTAAGTGGTATGGTATATACTCACATTTGGTATAGCATCTCCAATGATGCTAGTAAGGCAGGAAGGGATCAATACAGTCACCCAATAGACTTTAACGAGGCAAACAGCATATACCAGGGTTCCAAGGAATTTAGGTTAAGCCTGATGAAACAGCTTGTTGCTGAGAAACGCGCCACTTGTTTTTAAATTATTTTTAGTAAAGTTTTATACAAAACACTTGCTGCACTTTATTCTTTGGAGCAATACTATTTTGACCCATTGGACTCCTTGGAACCCTGGTATATGCTGTTTGCCTTGTTAAAGTCTGTTGGGTGACTGTATTGATCCCTTCCTGCCTTACTAGCATCATTGGCGATGCTACACCAAATGTGAGTATATACCATACCACTTAATACTATACACTCCTGGATCCAAACTGTACTAGGCCATATAGGCACTTTTGTGTCTTCTTGTATTTCCACACTACAGATTATCTATCTATCCCAAGAGGTTGGTCTGTAGGGTGACTGTTATAGATCCCAGACTGCTCCCACTGCACTATTTGGAGTGCTTCAACACATGTGAGTGTAATTCTGCACCTCTTTTCTACATCTATCTTTTGGAACAAACAATATTGGGCCATGTGGCGCATCTGTCTTTGTTTTTGTTTTTAGACAGCATCAGAGGAGGTGATAGTCGTGGATGCAAGGAGCAGGTCATTGTTGGATCTTAGTGGGCAGGCTGGAGTATACTTGTTTATTAGAGAGGTTCAGCTAGCTGGTTTGCTGCTTAAAAAACAGCCGGTTCCTATTGGCACAAGAGAGTGCCTTTGTAACATGCAAGTACCCTCTGTCTCCAGTTTGTTTATTACCAGCTTGTATAACGGATTCACACATATGCCGCCTCTTTCCTTCTTGTTGTTTTGCTGCAGTCGTTTCATCACGTTTGGTGAAGTTAGAGTGCTGCTCTGTTTCCCTTCCAAGTTGAAGATTTCCGAGTTCTTGGATCAAGGACTTTCTCTCCTCATCTCATTGGGAGCTATAAGTATTTAAATATACAATATCTGGTTGTATATCATATTGTATATCACATTATGATTGAAACTGTAGTATTGTTGATAAATATAATGAACAATATGATGTTCTCACCTCTAGATTTTTGGAGAAAGGCTATCCAATGGATCTCATTAAGAAGGGGTGGGATAGAGCCCAACTACTGACCTCCTCTAAAATTAACAAAAAGGAGAGTGATATAGATTTAAAGAGTTAACCATTGTTCGTCACCCAGTACAACTCTAATCATAGAGCTGTCAATAAAGTTTTAAAGAAACATTGGCCCATTCTGATGAAAGATCCCGTTTTAAAGAAAATATTATCCCCATAACCCAAACTAGTTTATAGGAGAGCGCCAACACTTAAACAAAAAAAACTGAAACAAAACTTGGCACCAAGCAAAGTGGTGATGTCCAAAAAGGTTTAAAATATTAACAAAAAAAACAATATGTCTCATGTGAATATATCTGGCAAGAATGGTGTCTTTAAATGTCTCAAAAATCATTGCTATATGTGCAAATATGTTACACATTGACATATGGGATTACTTCTCACACTACTGGAGAGTGTTTCCCCATCCAAGGTAGACTGTCTTGTGACTCCACATTTGTCATATACGCACTCACATGTGAATGTGGGATACAGTAGATCGGTAGAACATGTTGGAAAATCAGGGTCAGATGGAGTGAGCATCTTAAAAATGTGAAATCAAGGTCTTTGAAACATAGTGTCTTTAGACACATCTGTCACGAACATAATCCGGGTACTTGTAATTTAAGAATTACTCCTCTGGAAAGTATCCCCCCCAGTCATCAGTTCAATAGGTTTACTAGGCTTAGACAAAGAGAGACCTACTGGATTTATAAACTCCACACTTTGTTTCCTTTAGGTCTCAATGAGGTAATAGATTTAGCTAGTTTTGTCTAGTTTGTAATATATACAGTACACATTTAGGTTTCTTTTAGTTATGATCATTATTATTTAGTTGCGTACCTGGTTTCCATCATATATATCTTTTTTGTGGCCAGTATATTTATTAGCTTTTATATGTATTTATACATTGATCATTTATCCTTTGTACACCGGATTCTCCACACCATATTGTCAAACCAATTTATTTTTTATTATTTATTATATACATCATTATTTGTTATTTAGCAGCTAGTGTCTGCATTGTATGGTTCCACATTTATTACTTTTTTAGTAGTATTGTATCTCTTGGATCCACATTGATTATGATTAGCATATATTTGGCTCCTTATTTGGACAAGTATTGTCCTTTAAATCACTAGTATAGCACCACATTTTTATGTTTTTCATCTTCATACATTATATTATCATGCACCTATTTTAGGTTCTAAATTATATGATCTGGTATCTTGTATACACAATACCTTTTGTTTTGGTATATTAGTCAATAACTGTGTCACACATTACTTGTATTATGCATTATTTGTGTGTGTACACTCCATTACTCACATTCGTCTTCAGTTAGTCAGTATTATAGTTAGTAGATTTACGGTCACTTATTAGTATTTAGGATCCTTTTACTTATTAGAGCCAATTAAGGTATTGGAGTACACATTCCACCATACATGGCAATTGTGGACAATTTTTGTGGACAGATCGTGTTACATAGGGGGTACATTATCCCCTTTAGCCACTATTTATTTGTTAGGATTGATGCCTTACAACGTCTTTTACTTTTATTTATATATGTTCATTCGTTTTATACTACATGTCTGGATTGTAGGTTTTTAACATTGCAGAATATCATGTCACTTGATAACATTGCATCATGTCATGTCACTTGATTGATTAAACTATACATATTATTCACTGTGATTTGTTTTGGTTTTCGGCTAGTTGTGTACTAACATACGTCACATGCAGTGAACCAATTGGTGTGTTCCCTTAGTAACCTATTGGAATGTACGATGTGGATTGCGCCTGCCCATTTGGGTGTGACTATTTGTGTCTGCACGGAAATAATACACATATAAACTCGATGTATCTAATGCAAGTATGTATCAACATCCATCAACCATCTGATCTAGTAGTTTTAATCACAGAAAGGTAACATCATGTTGTTTGGTTTATTGGTCGAAGAGTACATAATACTGGCGATTGTTACTTTTATAACATCATACACTATCGATCATAAGTTTATCACTATACTATTACCAGTATTCGTGGACCTATATTTTACTACGGAGCCCGATTATAAAGCTCCCTCACTAATGGGCTACAGGTGTGACAACTTGGCGGTTACGAGTTGATGGGTTCTGATTGGCTTGTTTTGGTCATTGGGGGAGGGTAGTTTTTTTCATTGTATTGGTAGCGTAGCCCTATATAAGAGTGATTTTTAACATAACTTTATATGCCTGATGAAACGGTTCATCCGAGAAATGCGTTGCATCATTGTATTTGATCTCATGCGAGGTAGATCTTGGTGTTATCAACATAGAGGTGATATTTGAAGCCATAACTGTTGATAGGTTTACCCAGTGAAGAAGTATAAATGGAGAAGAGTATAGGACCCAGAACAGATCCTTGAGATACTCCAACAGACAGAGGCATTGGAGAGGAGGAGTAGTCGGCAAATGACAAAGAAAAAGACCTGTGAGAAAGATAGGAGTGAATCCAGGAAAGAGCAGTGTCACAGAGGCCAAAATAGCTAAGGGTCTATAGGAGGAGGGGGTGGTCAACTGTGCCGAAGGCAGCTGAGAGGTCAAGTAAGATGAGCATAGAGTAGTGGCCAATATTTTTAGCAGAGAGAAGTTCGTTAGTAACCTTGGTAAGGGCAGTCTCAGTTGAGTGTTTGGAGGGAATCCAGATTGCAGGGGGTCAAGCAAAGAGTTGGTGGACAGGAAGTGGGTTAGGCAATTGTAAACTAGTTTTTCAAGGAGTTTTGATGTTAGTGAAAGCAGTGATATGGGGTGGTAGCTTTCAGGAGAATTAGGGTTGAGGGGGTGTTTGAGCGACTTTTGCATGTTTGAAAGAAGATGGGAATGAGCCGGTAGAGAGAGATAGGTTGAAGATGTTAAGAGCAGGAGTGAGGGTGGAAGGGATAGGGTCGAGCAGGCAGGTAGTGAGGAAGATAGTAAGGAAAAAACTTCATTCTCAGTGGCTAGATGGAAGATGCAGAGGAAGGCAGAGGGAGTAACTGAGCCTGTTGTTGGAATATTGCAGGTTGGTGTTGGGATGTTGCTTTGGATAGTACGTGTTTTGTTTAAAAAGTAGTCTGCCAGGTCTTGAGCACTAATGACAGACAGGAGGGGAAGGGTGTGGAGCAGGTGGGTAGAGGAGAGAATTAAAAGGTGGAGAAGAGGAAAGAGTAGATATGAGAGAAGAAAAGTAGGTTTGCTTGGCTAAGTGAAGGGCAGAAGTGTATGAATGAAGAATAAACTTATAGTGTATGAAATCAGGTTCAGAGTGAGTTTTCCTCCAGACACGCTCGGCAGTACGGGAGCATTTTTGTGTTTGCTGAGCATGCCAGGGCTGTAACTGACGGTGTGATGTTTTGAGCTGTTTGGGAGGGGCAAGTGTGTCTAATGCAGAGGAGAGAGTTTTGTTATAGCCGGCTGTTGTGAGATCAGGGCAGGTCATATTGAAAGTATGAGGGAGGAGATCTTGAATGATTTTTGAAAATTGGAGCGAATCCACAGCATGTATATTTCTACAGGTGCGGGGGCAAGATGGAGAAGTGGGTTTAGCTGGTGCATTAATATTATAGGTGACCAGGTGATGGTCTGAAATGGGAAAAGGGTGACAGGTGAGGTCAGATATAGAACAGAGGTAGGAAAATACCAGGTCGATGGAGTGTCCATCACGGTGAGTAAGGAATAGGGTGGATTGTGAGAGACCAAAGGAGGATGTGAGTGAAAGAAGTTTAGAGGCAGCAGGGGCAGATGGGTTGTCAATGGGAATGTTGAAGTCACCAAGAATTAGGGTTGGTATATTTGAAGAGAGAAAGTGAGGAAGCCAGGCAGCAAAGTTGTCAAGGAAATGGGAGTTCGGTCCAGGAGGGCAATAGATGATGCCACTTTGAGGGAGAGGGGGGAGAACAGGCGAATACAGTGGACTTCAAAGGAGGAGAAGGAGAGAGATGGGATTGGAGGTAGGTACTGATAAGTGCAGGAGGGGGAGAGCAGGATCCCAACACCGCCGCCACGTTTCTCACCTGACCTAGGGGTATAGCTAAAGTGAAGACCACCATGTGTGAGAGCAGCAATGGAAACGGTGTCAGAAGGAGATAGCCAGGTTTCGGTAATTGCTAAAAGGGTAAAAGCAGTTGATATAAACAGGTCAAGGATGGTAGTAAGTTTGTTGCACACAGAGCGAGAGTTCCATAGTGCACAGGTGAAAGTAATGTGTGCGTATGGGATGCATTGGATGGAAATGAGGTTATGTTTGTTGCTTTTATTAAAGTTTCTATAAGGAGTACGTCATTGGATAATGGTGGGAATGAGGGTGGGCCCAGGATTTGGAAAGATGTCTCCTGATGCTAATAGCAGCAAGAAGGAAAGTAAGAGTAGGTGAGAATGAGATTTATAGCAGTGGGGGTATTTCTGTGTGGTGGTGCAGTTTATTGATATAGATTTTAAAATAGAAAGTAGTTCATGAGAGCTAAGGTATGGAGAAGAAAGGATAGAGGGGCCTATATAAACTGCATGTGGAGAAGGGTAAGGTATGAGCATGTGAGGCTGCTTGTGGAGTAGACATGAGACTGTTAAAAGGAAAAGCAGTCCTGAAAACATAGCAGAATATTAAGTGTAAAAGATTGTTTTTGAAATGAAAATATTTTGCTTGCCTCAAATCTTCTTCAAATCGTGTTCAATTCTTGTCTAATTCTTAGTGCTGCCACTTAAAGATGGTCACTTAGACAGATGGGAGCTTAGAGAGAGATGGAATACTCTGCAAACGCTCAGGCCCTAGCCTGAAAAAAACGAATTCTTATCTTAATTCTGCACCTTCAGTAATCCTAATACAGCATTACTAATACAGTGATATCAAACAGCATTCCTGCATATCTAATAATAACCGACAGTATCACGGAGAAACTATTAATAGCCCTAAATCCAGTGTATATTATATAAAAAGCACACATTAACCTGCATTAATATAAATGACAATTCTTCCAAATTGACAGCAAGTAAATCCTCACTTGCAGCAAACAATAAAGACAACAACAACAACAAAACAAAAAAAAGATTAAATCACTAAATAAGTTGTTTGCAATTCTCTATCGTTAACATTACATGAAGACTTTGCAAAGCTTTATCATTACCTCTTTATAGAATTTAGACCAGTGATCTCAAAGTACCGGCCCTGGAGCCATATGCGGCCCTCAAAATAGTTTAATCTGGCCCTCCCTTGTCTATTAGGTAAATTAATAATTTGGTGCCATCATTTTTTTTTAGGGTTCTAATTGGTGTAACATGTTGATGTTCTATATAGGCACTGACAAGATGTGTATGTTTATTGAGGACTACAACTCCCATCATGCACTACTACTTGGGTAAATGTCACTTCCAGTTTCTAGTTCCAAGGCACTCATTCTCTTCAAGAGGCCCTCATAGTAGAAGAACACTTGGCCAGTGGCCCCTTGATACAATGAAATTGATACCCCTGATTTAGACATTTTAAATATTAAAGTATAAATTATTATCTCTTTAATAAATGTAATATTATTACTATATCAATTTATAGGGATACATGAATCAACATGGAATCAACCATGGATAAAATGTAACTTGGGTGTTTTTTCCAAAACCATGTGGAAGAAATCAGTTTCTCTTTCACAGTCTAAAGATGCAAACTGATTATGTTTTCATGAGCCCAACAGATTGGACTGACAGCTGTTCCTTGGGAGTTGCCCTCAATTGATGTAATATTTTCTCTGGCACATATTTTGCCATATTACTTACAGCTTTAAAAAGGTTATAAACTTTTATCTTGCATGATTGTTATACACATTAGATATTAGATGTGTATACAAAAGAGATACACATGCAAATAATCTTCTCTGGAAACCTACATATATACAATCCAAAAAAAAGGGATGCAGTGGGTATTTAGACATCAAAACACTGACAAACAGCAACAGTTGCTCCTAAGCCAATGTCAACTGAAACATTAAATGTCATAAATTATAAAAGAAACTGTTGCAATCTTAGGAAGGATGACACCATCACTAAGTATACTCATTGGCATGGTTAGAAGAGAATGGAAATGGAATAGATATAATGACTCAGTATGATGCAGATTCAGAAACTGCAGACCCATGCAAGGATGGAGATTAAAATGAACAGTATACACTAGAATTGTTATTGTTTAAAAAGATAGATAACTCCTTTACTACCCATTCCCCAGCTTTACACAACCTACATTGTTAAATTAATATACTTTATAACATTTAAACCTCTAAATATCTGCCTGTTTCTAAGCCACTAAAGACAGCCTCTTAATCACATGCTTTTTTATTTGCTTTTCACAACAGGGGAGTGCTAGTTCATGTGAGCCATATAGATAGCATTGTGTTCACGCTCGTGGAGTTATTTAAGAGTTAGCACAGCACAGCACTAATTGGCTAAAATGCAAGTCAAATAGCCATGTGATCAGGGGGCTGTCTAAAGAGGCTTAGATACAAGATAATTACAGAGGTAAAAAGTATATTAATATAACTGTGTTGGTTATGCAAAACTGGGGAATGGGTAATAAAGGGATTATTTTATCTTTTTAAACAGTGCTTGACAAATCTGTTACAAATTAGTAGCCAGTAAGAATATTTAGGAGCCAGACATAGTTTTAGGAGCCAGACAGGGCTAGTTGTATATAGATATATGGAGATTAACCCAAAAAGTTAGGAGTCAGCGGTAAAATTCTAGGAGCCAGTGGCTCCCTGGCCTTATTGGGCCCTGTTTTAAAACAATAAAAATTGAATTGTAGACTGTCCCATTAAGAACATCCTGCTCCCGTGAAACATGCAAAATCAGGCAGAAGGTATCTCGAGCAGGGAGTGATGTGCCTCCCAGAGGGGCTAATAGAATGTCACAATTTAACAATCCATTGGTTTAGGTTACATGAGCCTTTATTTTATAGTTTAGATTTGTTGGGTAATGTTGCATAATTAACCTCTTATGAAATAGGAGTATTTTCCTGCTCTACTTTGGTCTCTGAAGTGCTGTATTAATAAAGGCTTCACTGACTAGTTCCGTGGCTGTGAGAGTGTTATACACTGATGTAGGGAGACAACTTCCTCCCTCCACGTAGTATGAACTGGTTTGTATTCTGAAGTGCACACAACTTTATATAATCTGGACATATATACAAGTTAAAATGGTTGTTTAGGCCCAGGACTGTGTGACATATTCAAATCCAGACGGGTGTTACAAGATCAAGAGGTGGACTTGGGACTAGTTGGGGAGATGTATCTGTTATCATTTAAGAAAGAACACTGTAATTATTGTTGCTGAACTCTATGGTTGGAGGCCATTTTGTGTACAACAACTCTAGAGAAAAACTAATATCTGAGGTGATTAAAACTACTTTGTTCAACTGTTATCAATAAGCATTTTACCAGCAATGCACTACAAGAAACACTACAGGAGTTTAATAAAAAAAAAGCACATAAGAACAACAAAAAAGAGAAGAAGAAGAATAGAGGATAAAAGAGGAAAGAAGGAGAGAGATGTCATTTTTTTTTTTTATGCCAGCTTCCATACTTTAGAGAGACTCTCAATCCAAATATAAAAATAATTTTACTACACTTACAATTATGGACAAATCCCAATTTAAGTATACCAAACAACCTCCAAAAATATCAATATGCACAAAAAAAATAAAGTATTTGAACTTTTAAAAATAAAAAGGACCCTTAAATACTTTAAAGCTGCATAATCATCAAGTATATAGTAAAAAGCCAATAGCACTTACTTTGAATTTTAAATTCAGTTTTCTGATATATTTCAAAATTTACTTCAGTTTTCCAGCCCGCTGTGACAGCCATCAGCCAATCACAGACTCATACACATACATTGTGGTCTCTTGCACATGCTCAATAGAAGCTGTTGCATCAGAAACTGTGCATATAAAAAGATTGAGCTCAATTTAATCATGTAAGTAATTTGCAATGCATGCACTATCTGAATCATGGAAGCTTGATTAAGACTTTAGTGTCCCTTAAGAGGTTAAAGGGACAGTATACACTAGACTTTTCTTTGCATAAATGTTTTGTAGATGATCCATTTATTTAGCTTATTCAGGTTTTGTTTTGTTTTTTGTTTTTTTTAAATGTATAGTTTTTCTTATTTTTAAATAACATTGCAGTTATTTTCAGACTCCTAACCAAGCCCCAAAGTTTTAAAGTATACTGATGTATACCTACTCCAGCTTGCTTCTGTTTGTGTAAAGGGTCTTTTCATATGCAGGGGAAGTGGGGAGTGTCTTTTTTTTTTTTTTGCTTTACATCCACTTTCAGTGGGTTTTCCTGCTAAACTTTTTAACAGAACTAAACTGGGACCTTCTAAGAAAGTTTTTAAACTGGATTTTTTATATCAGTATCTGTGCATATTATTCTTTATAGTAGTGCCTATTGCATGCAGCAAATATAAAATTTGGTGTATACTGACCCTTTAAGTAAATGTATTGTTTACTTTACACAAAGAAAGTAACTGGACACATTACTTCTTGTGTTTGTCATGTAGCAACATGCCTGAGTCTTATCCAGATCGGATCATTTCTTCTGACTGATAAAACAAGGTCACATTTGTTGCCAGTAACAATAGCAGGTTACTCATCCGGCCATCCATATGCTAACCACTCTCAGTAAATAGCCTGTAGGCAATTCTAATACCATCCAGAATCCTACATGTATATAAAAAGAATGAAAGACCACATATTCCATTAACATCAAGTTTAGTAAATATTGTACAGCACTAGAATGTATTTCCTTTCAGTTGTGCACATGCTTTTAATTCAATGCACTAAACATAAAAACAATATAATAGAAATGGATCTAGAAACTCACATGGCTTATACAGAACACAAACAAACTAGCACACACCTGCAGTTTCATTTAATCACTTTTTACAGATAGATTTATTGCACTGATAATACATACTGTGTTTCCAACATATTATATTGAATGAAGGGCAGATCCCCAGCATATATCATGTTTCATGCTGTAATCTGTTTTAACATATTGTTACATTTCCTGGAATAGTAGATAACTCCATTAATATTAATAGAAATTACAATAAAAGTTTTCACATCTTATTTAAATAGGACTAAAGACATATTTTATTAGTTGTCCTTAACAATGTCACATTACTTTAATTATTTTACAGCTGCATTGTATATAGTTGCAATAATCAATTAACTTCATCAGCTTATCAAAAGCAGATAACACAAATTAAATAACACTACTAAAATAAACCCAACATAAGAAGATAACAGCAAACATAGCCACATTATATTAAAGAAGACATTTTAATAATATATAATCCAAGGTCAAAAAATAGCTGTTTTCAATGATAGAGGTGATAGATGCTTTGATTTAACCTCTTATCCACCAAAGAAGAATCTTTGAAGCTTTATTTACATAAGAGGTTAAAAAATGGTTTTAAGAAAAGCAACATACATCAACATGTGACAGATTCAGCAATAAATGAACCGTGGCATAATTAAAGCCTTGTATCTATCAAACACACCCAGATCAATAAGAACATGTGCAATATTAACACAATATTACTCACAAGCAGTGTCCCTTGCAGACTCTGAATCTCCTTTGCTTTAGCATCAGTCAATGAGCTCAGTGGGTTTTGCTGGGAAAAACTGCAGCTTGTGGCTTTTTCTATAGAGATTGAAACAAATATGTGACAAAAGCAGCCTAGATCACATAGGTTTTACTGCCAGTAAATGCCTCTGGTTTTTATTTGCTTGTTTACCTTTTGCAGAGCTGATGTTTTTTATTTGAAAGAATCAGAATCCTTTAAAGGAGAAATAAAAATGCATTATACAAATAAGGACAAGGAGAGAAGCTCTGTGTGACAAGCACCATTGCATTGCAATGTATCCCTGCTGCCTAATTGTGACTGCAAGTAAGTGAAACCATCGCTGGCTTTTGCCTGATTCTTTCAGTTGTAAGGCGCAGTCAACCTTGGTAATCTAATAGCAAACTGCAATTCAAGGAAAGCTCCCGCCCCTACAGGAAGCAAAATGTCTGCAAGTGGCTATTGCTGCCTAGTGCTGACCTCATATGGCTTTATTATTAACATCATCAAAGGCAATATCACTTCTACTGTTCAGTTTTTTTTATTTACTTACATGAACAGCACCAGAATGTATTCCTTTATATAATTATTTCACTAAATAGGCATATAAAGCAGAGGCAAAGTTATTCTGCAGCCACATAAGTTAGAAGGAAGAAGTAAATGTACCAAAATATCTAAAGACAAGGGAAGAATGTGATAGTTGGATTCTATGTTACATAAAAAAGGATGTTGCTTAAAGTGATGAACTCTTTTTTTTTTATGACAATTCTAGTGAACATCCAATCAGCATGTGTGTCAGTTGACAATTCTGAAGTCCAGCCCCTTTAAAGCCCATAGAAAGCCTATGTAGAGAGTGGATGTGACTGTTCAATACATCACAGCCCAGCCAAAAGAGGAAATAAAGGTGTGTGGGGGGGGGGGGGGGGAGACGACAGACAATACCAGTTAGAATTATAAACCTTTTATTATAAAATATATATACATTTTTAAATATACAGGTGGCCCTAGGTTTACAACGGTTCAATTTGCACCGTTTCAGAATAACAACCTTTTTTTCAGTCATGTGACTGCTATTGAAAAGCATTGAGAAGCAGTGCATTCATTAAAATAGCCAGTAGGTGGAGCTGATCGCTTGTGTGTTGCAGCAAAGATATGCAAGCTGAAATTAATCAGTTTAACCAGACCTGAGCTATCGATCAGCTTGCAAAGGAACAAGATCTTCCTGTCTATAAATCAGTCCAGATTGGAATGCATAGAAAGAACTGTTTGCAGAAAAATGCAAATAAAGTCTGTGTTGTGTGATTATTTTATTTGGTTTATAATGCTGTTTAGCAAATGTTTTTGTTCATTTAACTTAGTTTAATTATATATTCTGTGTTGTGTGATTATTTTATTAGGTTTATAATGCTGTTTAGCATTTAAAGTCTTCATTTCAAAGCTTTAAAAATAATGTATTAGGTGTTACTTATGCCAATTTTGAGAGGGGCCTGGAACCTAACTCCCTCACTTTCCATTGACTTACATTATAAACTGGATTTCAATTTACAACGGTTTCGATTTACAACCATTCCTTCTGGAACCTAACCCCGGCGTAAACTGAGGGCTACCTGTATATATATGTGGTTTTACTTGCAAACTAATAAATGTTTTATTGCAACATTCTTACAGTCTGAAATTTACCATCACTTTAACACTCCTGCTTTTTCAAATAAAGATACCAAGAGAACAAACAAATATTGCTAATAGGCATAAATTAGAAAGATGCTTAAAATTGCATGCTCTATCTGAATCATTATGGCTTTACTATCCCTTTAAATATATTTATATGAGCAATTAAAGGGATGTAAAAGATCTTTTTTTTTAGAAAGATGGTTTACTATAGTTATTGTAGTGGTGTATAGTGGTTGTTTTCTTTTCTTTTCTTTTTTCTTGAATATTTTTGCACCCTCTATGTTGTGCCAGTGCTCACCCAAGAGAGAGAGACACCAATCCGTAAGCGCTACCCAGGTTCTGAACCAAAAATGGCCCGGCTCCTAAGCTTCATTCCTGCTTTGCAAATAAAGATCCCAAGAGAAGGAAGAAAATATGATAATAGGAGTTAATTAGAAAGTTACTTAAAATTGCCTGCTCTATCTGAATCATGGACGAAACAAATTGGGTTTCATATGTATCCCTTTAATGATAATTGTGCAATAAACATGTAACGTTTTTAAAATTAGCTAATTTTATCTTAATATTATCTAGGTCCACCCACGAAAAAGGTCCTGGCTGGAGCGAACCCTGATATATTTATATATAATATTATTTTTAACAGATATAGACAGGTAGTTCAGGCAAACTATTGCCCCATAGACTCTAACTAGAATATACTTCCACTTCTCTGAGTTACAGGCCATAGATTCTGACAAGTCATGAGTCGGATATCATTTGAACTTAAAGGGACAGTCTAGTCAAAAATAAACTTTCATGATTCAGATAGAGTATGTAATTTTAAACAACATTCCAATTTACTTTTATCATCAATTCTTAGCCCTTGAAGGCCGCCTCTTATCTGAATGCATTTTTACATGTTTATTACAACTAGAGGGTGTTAGTTCATGTGTGTCATATAGATAACATTGTTCTCACACTCGTGGAGTTACCTAGGAGCCTGTACTGATTGGCTAAAATGCACGTCTGTCAAAAGAACTAAGTAAGGGGGCAGTTTGCAGAGGCTTAGATACAAGGTAATCACAGAGGTAAAACGTATAGTAATATAACTGTGTTGGTTATGCAAAACTGAGGAATGGGTATTAAAGGGATTGTCTATCTTTTTGAAAAATAACAATTCTGGTGTAGACTGTCCCTTTTAAAGAGACAGTAGATATCTGGTAAAATATAAAATAAGGATAGCCTTTTGTTTGATTTTTTTCCCCCTAAATGCTTAATTTGGCACCTAAACCGATACTTACCTTGTATGCGAAGTCATCCTTACTATGTAGCTACAGCTGTCTGCTACTTTATCTAGCGCATGAGCGTCCTACCTATAGTGGAATGGCGCAATCGGGCTAGCTGTCAGCCTGTGATGAACTAGTTGAAAAAATACCTGCGCGCAAGACGGCTTCACACACTAGGTAGGTATCGTTTAAGTGACAAAATATGTATTTAGGGAAAAGAATGCAAACAAAAGTCTATCCTTATGGAACATAATTCTGCACGTAGTCAGTTTTTTAGACCGTTTCTCCCGCTCAACAAGTACACAAAAATATGCAGCAGCCAGGGGACTTAAAGGGTCACAGCCGTCATACTTTAATTAGTTAGAGCAAATAATTTTAAGACTAGCGACCTTGAAGTGCTGCTCGGGATTCGCAAAGCATTATTGCTCCAGATCGGATATTGCAGCTGTACTGTGCCCATTATTTTATATAAACCAATCTTTACACTTATATGTTTTATATTTAAACGACTAATGTAATTTTAAATAATACATCTACATATAGTTCTCAGGCTGATATTGACTTTGAATACATTATCTTTAGCATTTATTTAACACACTGCTAAAGACTTACACACACATATATATATATATATATATATATATATATATATATATATATATATATATATATATATATATATATATGCAATGCAAAAACTGTTACTTTGTTAATGATTTACTAAACTGCTTTAAAACTCTGGAGAGTAGCTTTATCATATCTCCCTTAAAGGGATACTAAACCCAATTTTTTAGCAACTTTCTAATTTACTCCTACTATCAATTTTTATTCGTTCTCTTGTTATCTTTATTTAAAAAGTAGAAATTTAAAGCTTAGGAGCCAGACCATTTTAGGTTCAGCACCATGGATAGCATTTGCTTATTGGTGGATTCAGTTAGCAAACCAATCAGCAAGCATAACCCAGGTTCTTAACCAAAAAGGGTCCGGCTCTTAAGTTTTGCATGCCTGCTTTTTAAATAAAGATAGCAAGTGAAACAAACAAAATTTATAATAGGAGTAAATTAGAAAGTTGCTTAAAATTGCATGTTCTATCTGAATCATTAGAGAAAAAAACTTGGGTTTAAGGGTCGATTTATCAAAGCTGAGGCGGACAGGGGCGCATATACGCTCCCCTGTTCGCCTTAGCTCGCCTCTGGCGGGGAGAATTTCCCCGGAGGATTTTACCATTGTGCGTGATTGGCTGTGATTGGCTGTGCGTGGGCAGGAGCTGTCAATCTCCTCGGTCGGACTAGACCACGGAGATTGAATTTCGCCACTGTTGAGTTGGTGAAAGGCTTTAACAAGCAGCGGTCTGATGACCGCTGCTTGTTAAATATGGCGTGCAGGTTCTCTTGTGAGAACCTGCAGCCGTAGGGTTTCAAAGGCTGACCCCTTAGTGTCCCTTTAATTGTGGCCAATTAGGGCTGCTGTAAATTGTAAATGCTCTAAGCCCTGAACAAGACATATTGGTAGGGCCCCATGCCCTTATTCCCCTCCCCCTGTATGTGTTTGGCTAACCCCGTCCCACATTCAGTATTACCTATATGAGGAATAACTATATATATATATATATATATATATATATATATATATATATATATATATTACACCTCCTGATACCATATACATTTCTTCCTAAACTAAATACAGGATGTACATTGCACCTTCTCATACCCTCACCCCTGACTGTGCAGGTCCACCAAAACATGGTGTCCTGGGCAGGTGCCCCTCTCGCCCTTCCTAGAGGACAGCACTAGACTGGTCTGAAGTTTAACATTGGAATTATAAAATATGCTTTGAATGCCATAAATCTATAGTAATTAGGTGCTACATTTGCTAAGTGACCATATTAAGGGCTTTGGAAGTCTCATAAAATTGACCACTAAAACAGTTACATTTTTTTTTTTTATTCTAGATAGAGCAGACTGTCACAATGCTTTATGACAATTCCTTCTATTTGTTCTGGACTGTCAAACAGTGGCAGACATTTTTTTGTGTATTTTGTCTATTTTGAATTGTATATAATTTATCAGGGTTCATCTACTAAACTAATGTTTCTCAAATCCAGACCTCAGGTAGCCGTAGCAGGCCAGATTTTCATGATATCTAAACTAGAGCTCAAATTTCTTCGTCTTGGCATTTTTAGTTTCTTACAGATTCTGAAAGTAATTTGTTTCACTTTCTACCAATTATTTAATTGTATTTTTTTTAAATATCTTTATTCAGTATTTAAAGGGACACTAAAACCAATTTTTTCTTTAATGATTTAGATAGAGCATGCAATTTTAAGCAACTTTCTAATTTACTCCTATTATCAAATTGTCTTCATTCTCTTGCTGTCTTTATTTAAAAAGCAGGAATGGAAAGCTTAGGAGCCGGACCATTTTAGGTTCAGCACCCTGGCTACATTTATCCACCAATAAGCAAGCATAACCCAGGTTCTGAACCAAAAATGGCCTGTCTCCTAAGCTTTACATTTCTGCTTTTTAACTAAAGATAGATTCAACAGTGTGTGAGACAGAACTCCTACAAACCAAATCTTTTTAACAAAAAGAACAAAATAAATAACCATAAAAAAGGCAACTAAGCATAATAACCATCTAGACTAATAAAATGAGTAATACATTTTAATTAGGAAAATAGCTAGACAGTCTCTCCGTTTACACAATATAAACTGTTCCAGATTCTTTATATTGTTTCAAATGTAAAAAATTAAAGTCACCAATTAAGAGCATTGTTTGTGCTTTATCCTTCTGAACACACTGATGGCATGAAACATGTACTTAGCTTAAAGAGACATTCCAATCCAAATTGAAATGCACATCGGTGCATTTCACTTTTAAACAAAAAAAATTTAACCACCACCCCCACACCCATACACACGCACACTTGAAAAGCCTGAGAAATGTCTGTTTATTACAACTTTTGGGGAGGGTTAACCAAATTTTCCTGTTGTATCTTCCTATTTGTAATTCTTGCAATTTAAAGAGACAGTAGTTACTTAGTTTTTTTCTGCAATCTTAATAAATGAACACACACGAGCGAAAAGGCATATATTGCGTCTCTTTGCGCATTTTGGAATTAGCATGTATATTACAAGTTGAAAGTAAACCCAATTGATTTTAATGGACATCAGGATAGTGCAACTTCAGAGCTCTGGTTAATTGTTACGCAACAGAAAAAAGTGTGTGTGGGGGGGGAATCATCCAAAATACATTTAAAAGTACGATTACAATCATAACAACAGTGTCTGATAAACATTTGGTTAAAAACAGATTGCGTTAAAGTTATAAGGGCTCAAAGATATGAGGACTCAGGTGTTGGAAAAAAAATGGACTGCAAAGTGCTTTAACATAGGGGTACATAGATACACATCTAAATATGTATATATATTTGTTTATATGTGTGTACATAATTATTTATGTATTTATATCTGTATTTACAGACATAAATACATATGCATACATATATATATAAATGCATTGGAACCCTTTGCAGTCAAGTAGCCGGAAACACGAAAAATCATATTTATGCAATATTCATATTTAATAAAGTGTTTAACTATGTATTTCCTGTAAATATTTTCAATTCCAATGTTCTTCCCACAGGGGAATACAGTTGCAAGAAAAAGTATGTGAACCCTTTGGAATGATATGGATTTCTGCACAAATTGGTCATAAAATGTGATCTGATCATCATCTAAGTAACAACAATAGACAATCACAGTCTGCTTAAACTAATAACACACAAAGAATGAAATGTTGCCATGTTTTTATTGAACACACCATGTAAACATTCACAGTGCAGGTGGAAAAAGTATGTGAACCCTTGGATTTAATAATTGGTTGAACCTCCTTTGGCAGCAATAACTTCAACCAAACATTTTCTGTAGTTGTAGATCAGACGTGCACAACGGTCAGGAGTAATTCTTGACCATTCCTCTTTACAGAACTGTTTCAATTCAGCAATATTCTTGGGATGTCTGGTGTGAATCGCTTTCTTGAGGTCATGCCACAGCATCTCAATCGGGTTGAGGTCAGGACTATGACTGGACCACTTCAGAAGGCATATTTTCTTTGTTTTAAGCCATTCTGTTGTTGATTTACTTCTATGCTTTGGGTCATTGTCCTGTTGCAACACCTTCTGTTGAGCTTCAGCTGGTAGACAGATGGCCTTAAGTTCTCCTGCAAAATGTCTTGATAAACTTGGGAATTCATTTTTCCTTCGATGATAGCAATCCGTCCAGGCCCTGACACAGCAAAGCAGCCCCAAACCATGATGCCCCCACCACCATACTTCACAGTTGGGATGAGGTTTTGATGTTGGTGTGCTGTGCCTTTTTTTTTGCCACACATAGTGTTGTGTGTTTTTTCCAAACAACTCAACTTTGGTTTCATCTGTCCACAGAATATTTTGCCAGTACTGCTGTGGAACATCCAGGTGCTCTTGTGCAAACTGTAAACGTGCAGCAATGTTTTGTTTGGACAGCAGTGGCTTCCTCTGTGGTATACTCCCATGAAATCCATTCCTGTTTAGTGTTTTACATATTGTAGATTCGCTAACAGGGATGTTAGCATTTTGCCAGTGACTTTTGTAAGTCTTTAGCTGACACTCTAGGATTCTTCTTCACCTCATTGAGCAGTCTGCGCTGTGCTCTTGCAGTCATCTTTACAGGACGGCCACTTCTAGGGAGAGTAGCAGCAGTGCTGAACTTTCTCCATTTATAGACAATTTGTCTTACCGTGGACTAATGAACAGCAAGGCTTTTGGAGATAATTTTATAACCCTTGCAAGTCAACAATTCTTAATCGTAGGTCTTCTGACAGCTCTTTTGTGCGAGGCATCATTCACATCAGGAAATGCTTCTTGTGAAAAGCAAACCCAGAACTGGTGTGTGTTTTTTATAGGGCAGCTGTAACCAACACCTCCAATCTCATCTCATTGATTGGACTCCAGTTGGCTGACATCTCACTCCAATTAGCTCTTGGAGATGTCATTAGTCTAGGGGTTCACATACTTTTTCCACCTGCACTGTGAATGTTTACATGGTGTGTTCAATAAAAACATGGCAACATTTCATTCTTTGTGTGTTAATAGTTTAAGCAGATTGTCTATTGTTGTGACTTATATGATTATCAGATCACATTTTATGACCAATTTGTGCAGAAATCCATATCGTTCAAAAGGGTTCACATACTTTTTCTTGCAACTGTATGTTCTAAGTATTTTTAAATAGATATTCCTATATATATTTGTATTTGTAACACTTGAGGAGTTTCAGAGAGATCTTAAGGAGGCAAAGAGACAAAAATTTGGTCGCGATGAAGAGGACTATAAACAAAATCGAATCTACCGCTGGTCCGGGGACAATGAGGCCTGTGATGTCACCTGGAGACAACCCGGAAGGGGAAGAGGTATGTGGAGAGAGGCGAGAAACGCTCCAAACAAGATGGCAACCACCGAGAATGAGTTGTCTTCATCGGAAGATTTTTTATGCTCCAGCACAGATGTGGGTACAGGAGGGGAGGAAGGAAACATAAGCGCTGGCAGCGCCTACCCCAGACAGTCAAATCGGCTACGTAACAGACCATATCCAAGAGGCCGCAAGAAATAAATGAGCCAACGATACCGGTGATTGACAACACAGACTCTGATGATAATGTATATAATACCAAAGTATATGCTTTATACCCCAATTCAGAAACAACAACAAATGATATGGACGTTATCAAAGAGACACTTGTTATAAATATTTCAAATTTCCAGCTTACTGATGATGAGCTTGATGTGTTAAATAAAGGGTTATCATTTTGCCCCACTACATATGTGAATGAATTTACACTTGAAAAAGATCTGTACAGGTTTTTTAGAAATTTAAAGTGAAGGTCAATTTTACTGTAATTGACTATCGCAATGCATTAGGCAATGTAGCATTAATGTAGTCGCTACCTTATATTTTAATTTATCACTTTGCTTTTTGAAATAAATAAGTTTGAAAATAATTACCGTTTATATCGCAACTCCTCCCCCGCACAACTTCCTTGTTCTCCTCTTGTGACGTTGTGAGCAGTCCCACCTGCTCTCTACGTCGTTCCCAAGCGTAACTGAGCATGCGTATCGACATTCAAACCGCGACTCATGAACGAGCATGGGGAAGAAACTGCGCTATCAAAGCTTTAACGCATGCGCATAACTATCGGGTGACGTTTCAGAAAAGGGGCTGAACGCCACGGGGTGCAAACGGCCATTGGCGGATTGAATAGGACTAGCCTGTCAATCAATTATAGAAAATGGCGGGCGGATTAAAGAAAAGTACCGGAGGCTGTTTATAAGGTAAAAAACAGTGTTATTTAGTGAGAATTCGAAAAATTGATGAATGAAAGTTGACCTAGTTTTTATTAAGGTATCCAACGGTGTGAGCGAGTCACCCGAACTTGACCTTCACTTTAAGGCTGAAAGCACTCTTTAATACCCCGCAAGTACACATAATGAAGACATGAGTTTAGACACATGCACCCTAGGGTTAAAAAAGAAGTCCAAGTTTGTACCTAACACTTCAAACCCTGTAGTGGAGACATATATTACATTTGTACAGGCTGATATCAAAAAATGTATTCAGATAAAAAAAAATCTAGAATTATTGATAACATTACCCCATCTGAACGTAAGGCTCTTAAAAATCTATCAAGTAATACTTCTATTATAATTAAAAACGCCGATAAGGGCGGAGCCGTAGTCATTTTAGACAGACAATATTATATACAAGAGATATTAATGCAACTATCTGATGGAGGTATATATTTAATTCTTGATCATGATCCATTGCCAGACATTCAGAAAGAAATGTCATCAACTATAAATAATGCATTGTTAAAAAAGGTAATTACTAGTGATCTTGCCACGTTTTTGATAAAAAAAAGATCCCATTACACCGGTGTTCTATACAACACCAAAAATTCATAAAAACTTAATGGAATGTAGGCCGATCGTGGCAAGTACAGATTCGGTCTTTACAAATATTGCCATCTTTCTTGATAAAATTTTAAATCCCATGGCTGGGGCCCAGAAGTCTTTTCTTAAAGACACAGGGGACTTCTTGGAAAAAATAAAAACTACTGTAGAAGATGAAGTGGACATACTCTTCTCTTTAGATATAGTTAGCTTGTATACAGCTGTCCCCCATGAGGCGGGGGTACAGGCAGTGTTAGAATTATTAAAACATGGAAACACCTATACTAACTCCCAATGTGAATTTGTAGAAGAGATGCTCAATATTGGATTGTATTTGAATTATTTCTTATTCCAGGACACATACTATCTCCAGAGAAAGGTCACAGCTATGGGCTCCAATGTGGCCCCTTCATACGTCAATATTTTTGTAAGCCAATTTGAAAAAGAAATTTGTGAACACTAATGAACGCTATCAGGCAAATTGCAAGATTTGGCTTCGTTATATAGATGATATTTTTGGCGTATGGAGGGGCCCATTGGAGACATTACAGCTATTTGTTGATGAGCTTAATGGTAATACGAAATATTTAAAATTCACATTAAATTACTCTAAAGATAATTTGAGCTATTTAGACACATTGCGTACAAACAAAGGAGTAATTTAGTTACAAATTTGTATTGCAAACCCACTGATCGTAATACGCTGTTACATTTTGATAGCTATCAACCAAGTAGAGTATTTAACTCTATCCCTAAAAGCCAGTTTTTTAGGACAGCGAGAAATGTACAAGATAAACAGTTACAAGATAAGAGAATGAAACAAATGGCCAAGAAATTTACAGACAGAGGCTATCTGCCAACTGTCATTAAAGATTGTGAACAAGCAGTAAAAAATTAAATAGCAGTAACCACGAAAATAAAACAGAATAAAGAGAAAAAAACAACTTATTTTCTCATCAGAATACAATCAATATAGTGATAATATTTCCAAAATAATTAGGAAACACTGGTATCTGCTAGGTAAATCTAACCCCCACATTGTGGAATTTAGCCAACTGCCCATTAATTCATACAAGAGAGTGAAAAATATTAGAGACCTAGTAGTAAAGGCTGATGGTGGTAGTAATAAAAAGGAAACAATAAATTATCTCACTACTGCTAACAAGGGGTCATACCCCTGCTTGCACTGTGCGCAGTATAATTCAATGATAAAAGGGAAATATGTTGCACAAATTAATGATAATAAAAAAAGAGAAATAAATGGCTTTTTTACATGTGATACAGGATATGTAGTTTACGTCTTGAAATGCCCATGTGGGCGGGGCTATGTGGGTGGGACAATTAACCCTATAAAGGATAGGATAAGTGCCCACAAATCATCCATAAGATGTAAAGATATGACATTGCCAGTTTCATCACACTTTATATCAGCAGGACATACTGTAAGCCAGTTGAGGTTTCAGGTGATTGACCACATTCCCAGGCAAAGGAGAGGAGGCAACAGAGAGTTGCTGCTCAAAAAGAGGGAAGTATGGTGGATACAACACCTTAAAAAACTTTATATACGAATGGGTTAAACAAAGATTATGATTTCCACTTGTTTTTATGATTTTTTTATATAATGAGTGTATTTATACATATTAATTGAACTTTAAGGTTATATTCCATTTTGTATAATATTGATCCAATGTATAATATGAAGAATTATTATGTTAAATTGAATACTACACAGAGAGTTCCTGTGAAAGAAATATTGTTATGAAAAACCTGACCGGTAGGGGGTATTGACATAGCTTTTTTCATGGAAAACCAAGAAAGCCAATTAAGCTATTTTGCATACAGGTGGTATATAAGGGAGGCATGACTAAGGGTCTAAGTGACTTGAAACGTTGCTGTTTTTTATCCTGATGTTGTTTAAATAAAAGAAGAATCTTTTAAGCATTGTACTGACGCTATTGTTTGTTTTTTGTGGATATATATATATATATACCGTGTATATATATATATATATATATATATATATATATATATATATATATATATATATATATAAAAAGAGAGAGAGAGAGATCCAGACTATATCCCAGAGCTGGCCGTAATACCCAGAATATACGGAAGGCCTACACTGGTAAGTGGCAAAAAATTAGCCTTTTATTGGACAAAAACGTTTCAGCTCACTCAGGAGCTTTCCTCGGTGGATGTAATGCTCGTGGGATACTCCTCTGTCAGACCGAACTCAGCCAGTAGTCTTGTCATCCCGGCGACAAGCCGTAAAAAAAATGGGAATATCCCAGAGCAGAGAAAGTTAGCAAGATGAGGAAAGCAGCACACCACAGGCAGGGTAGTCTTCAGTGGCAATGGTAGAGCAGTCAAAGGTAAACCACTAGAATGGTCAGGCAGGCAGGGTTTGGCAACGGTAAAGCAGTCTAAGGGCAAGCCACTAGAATGGTCAGGCAGACAGGGTAGGGGTTAATAGGCAGAGTAGTCAGGCAAGCAGAGTTCAGCAGCAGTAAATCAATCCAGCAATTTAGGGGTTAACAAGCAGAGTAGTCAGACAGACAGGGTTCAAACACCAGGCAATATAGCAGTAATGATCTATCACACCCAGGAGAACACAAAGTAACACCTATACTTGGGCAGTGATAGATCATTAATGTGGACTTACATAGGCGCAGGATTCATGCCACAGTAATCCGGACCAGCATGGACAGAGGAGCCAACACAGCCCCTGACAATGAGCAGGGAAGGAGACGCTGCACCCCTAGCAACAGCTAGAGCGGTGCGGCGTGATAGTGGATGCCCAAATAGAAGCCTCCACTGAGGAAAGCTCCTGCGTGAGCTGAAACGTTTGGCAGCAGGCCAATTCGTATTTTTGTCTAATAAAAAGCTATTTTTTTGCCACTTACCTGTGTAGGCCTGCTGTATATTTTGGGGATTCTGGCCAGCTCAGGGATATAGTCTGGATCTCTGTATCAGTATTTAGCAGTGCTCCAGAGAGTTGTATATGTTGGAGTGTGCCATTTATACTGGACTTGTTTCTATATACTGTGTGTATATATATATATATATATATATATATATATATATATATATACACACGTTACAGGTAAAGTCAGATATCCAGTAAAATCCTAGGATTACCTGGGTAAAACAGAAATTACCCAAGCGGCTGTGGGTAAAGCCCGATGTACTGTAATTCCCCCATCTACACTATTTTTTTTTGCCTCCATCTGGGAGATTGAAGGGGGGCGCCCCGCTGATCCTTTGGCACCCACCCCAAGTGACCCTTGGCAAATGAGGTTCGCCCCCCCTTGAATCCCCCAGGCTGAGGAAAAAAAAGATAGTGAAGATGGGGGAATTACAATGCATCGTAAATATGTATGATGCAGTGACTCAATGAAGTGCATGCACTCAGAAGGGATTTATGATCTTACATCAGGCTTTACCCACAGCCGCTTAGGTAATGTCCGTTTTACCCGGGTAATCCTAGGATTACCGAATATCTGACTTTGCTGCAATTGTTTTTAATAGCCAAACTCCACCCTCTGCTTGCCTTATTTAGACTGCAGTAGACAAGGTGTGTAACTGTCATTTTGTCAGTAAATTCACAATTGTCCTGCAGTTCTTTTCTGCTGAGGCCAATTAGCGACACATATGTGGCAGGGTTAGGCTTGTGAAGTCTGCAGTGTATACTTTAAATTCTCAGTAGTGAAATACCCATACTTTCCAGTAAACACCAGATAATTACAACATTATTTTCTACAATCTTCCTATAGATTGGCATACCAACAGAGTCTGAGATTTATTAGAGCAGAATAACACCTTGTTTTTGGCGAAAAAAATGACAATGGTCAAACTCCACTCACCACTTACCTTATCTGAAAGATTCAATCCAGACTTGACTCTGGAGATGCTGCTGTGTCATTGTATCAGCAAAATCTTTTTGGCTTCAGCAGAGAATATAAATAAAACTGCAAATTAGAAAAAAAACATGTGGCAAGATTGTCATGTGCTATTTCAATTTTCATGGCTGGACATTTTTATGATTCAGATGGAGCATACAATTTGAAACAACGTTCTTCTTTATTTATATTATCATTGTTTCTTAGTTTTCTTGGTATCCATTAATGAAAAGCAGGGATGTATCCTTACGAGCCAGCCCATTTCTGGAGCAGTATATGGCAGCAGTTTTGCAAGATTATGATCCATTTACAAGAGCACTAGAGGGCAGAACTATTTCCTGCCATGTAGTTCTCCAGATGTCTACCTAGGTATCTCTTCAACACAGAACATCATGGAAACAAAGCAAATTTGATAATAGTATGCTCTGTCTGACTCACAAAAGAACATTTTTGAGTTTCAGATCAATTTTGGAAATTGACAAGAGATGCCCCAGAAGATGACGAGTACAAGAGACAAGCGAAAAGAAGATGCCCTTGTCAAATAGTGCTTTCAATTGCTGTATTTTTTTTTAGTTTGTGTTGTTATTTGCGATTGATCGATTGAATGAAAACAACCTTCATTTATGTTGTATCAAGAAAATATCAGATTGTTATAATATTGCTTTTCACTATGGGGCCCATTTATCAAGTTCCATATGGAGTATGAAGGTCCGTGTTTCTGGCGAGCCTTCAGACTCGCCAGAAACACCAGTTATGAAGCAGCGGTCTAAAGACCGCTGTTCCATAACCTGTCCGCCTGCTCTTAGGCTGCGGACAGAGATTGTGTGAAATCAACCCAATCCAATACGATCGGGTTGATTGACACCCCCTGCTAGCGGCCGATTGGCCGCGAATCTGCAGGGGGCGGTGTTGCACCAGCAGTTCGCAAGAGCTGCTGGTGCAATGCTGAATGCGGAGAGCGTATTGCTCTCCGCATTCAGCGATGTCTGTCAAACATGATCAGATCATGTCGGACAGACATTTGTTAAATAGGCCCCTATGACTTTATTACTGAAGCGTAAGTAGTGTATCTCAAAAACTAGAGTCATATTCATCTTTCTTGACCCAAAATTAGTAAAGTATGACTATTTTTAATAAGGAAACATATTAAACAATTCAATTTTTCTTTGTTCTCTTGTTATGTTTTGTTGAAAAACCAGGGGTGGTTTAGCACTGATTCAGCTTAGTTAATTAATATTAATTTCTAAAATAGGTAAACAAACTGAAATATATTCTTTTCGAATCTCCATTTAATGGCTTCATATAAACAAATATTTGTATATACACAGTGACTTGCCCACTGATATTGCAAAAAAATAATATTCCCATAATGATTGTTAATGCAAAAAATAAAACAAGAGCGTGAGGAAAACACTAGCTCAAAGAAAAGTGGATAATAGTTTAACCCAAGCCACCCTGGAAGAAAGTGGAACAGGCAAACATTTCAGATTACAGGTGGCCCTCGTTTTACAACGGTTCAATTTACACCGTTTCAGAACAACAACCTTTTTTTCCAGTCAAGTGACTGCTATTGAAAAGCATTGAGAAGCAGTGCATTTATTAAAATAGCCAGTAGATGGAGCTGTCTGCTTGTGTTGCAGCAAAGCCAAGCAAGCTGAAATTAATCAGTTTAACCAGACCTGAGCTATCGAGCAGATTTCAAAGGAACAAGATCTTTCTGTCTATAAATCAGTCCAGATTGGAATGCATAGAAAGAACTGTTTGCAGAAAAATGCAAGTGAAGTCTGTGTTGTGTGATTATTTTATTAGGTATATAATGCTGTTTAGCAAATGTTTTTGTTCATTTAACTTAGTTTAATTATATATTCTGTGTTGTGTGATTATTTTATTAGGTTTATAGTGCTGCTTAGCAAATGTTTTTGTTCATTTAACTTAGTTTAATTATATATTCTGTGTTGTGTGATTATTTAATTAGGTTTATAATGCTGTTTAGCATTTAAAGTCTTCATTTCAAAGCTTTAAAAATAATGTATTAGGTGTTACTTATGACAATTTTGAGAGGGGCCTGGAACTGAACTCCCTCACTTCCCATTGACTTACATTATAAACTGGGTTTCAATTTACAACAGTTTCGATTTACAACCATTCCTTCTGGAACCTAACCCCGGCGTAAACTGAGGGCTACCTGTATTTTATTGTAAAGGACAGCAAAATAAATAATGATGTATATTTCAATAATGTTATACTTTAAATAATGAAACCTATTATGTGTTTTTTTCATAAATAGTTTACTTCAAATACAATTTTAACATTTCCAGTCAGTGGGGGTGCCCACAAAACTGACAAATTTGTTCATGCAATCTAAAGTTAGGGGTTAACATTGAACAGTTGTGCCTCAAACATTTTTTTATATATATTTATCGTATTTTATTACTTTTTCAACAAAAAGATGCATACAGAAGAGTTCAGGTATACAAATGAAACATACACAAAGGCATAATGTTTGATTAAGTGCAATAAAAGGAGAGCAGTTAAGGATCAAGAGGATTAACTACCAACATAGTAAATATTGTTCTCAAAAAGCTGCCATCATTGTAGGTGGGTAGATAATTTGAGCTCAATTTATCAATCCATGGCGGACATATTTGCCCCTGTCCACCTGAGCTCTCCTCTAGAGAGCAGCAATCCACTGCCCGCATTTACCATTGCACATAAGCACTCCTTTGCGCTCGTGTGCAAGCCCGTACAGTCACGTGCAGGCAGGTGCAGTCAATCTCCCCTGTCAGAAGAAACCAGGGAGATTTAAATTCTCCACCTAAAATGTGGAGAATCCAAACAAACAGGAGTGGAACAGCACTAAAGGAATGGAGTGCCCGTGTAGACAGGTGAACCTGCCCTTTCACCAGGGAATAATCCAAAACAAAGAGGGTGTCCACAGCTCTCCAATTAGTAAAAATAATCTTTATTAGGACATATAAGGTAGCAACGTTTCGAGGTCAACAGCTCTTAATGATGCATCATTAAGAGGTGTTGACCTCGAAACGTTGCTACCTTATATGTCCTAATAAAGATTATTTTTACTAATTGGAGAGCTGTAGACACCCTCTTTGTTTAAAATGTGGAGAATAGTAGGGTATGAAAGCAGCTTGATAAATACTGACTGCAGGTTCGCTTGTGCAGACCTGCAGTCAAACTGGAGAAAAGGGCTTGATAAATCTAGCCCTTTGTAGGTACATAGTAACAGTATATAGAGAAAAGAACAATAAGGTTTGAAAGATGAGAAGGAATCAGGGGAGAAAAAAAGAGGGGTAACTAACATCCTTCTAAGGCTGCAGGGAATTCCCGAGCCCCATATCCTCCTTTTATGTTGCATTTGTGCAGACCCTGTTTATAAATTTGTCCTAGTAAGTAAAAGCGGATCATGTGGTATGGAAATTATTTGTTTTCATATAAGACTATTACTCTAAAGACAAGAGTTCTGTAATTCTGGTTATTAGCATTTCATCGGTGGGAGTATTGGTTGTTTTCCAATTCCTGGCTAAAATAGATTTGGTGCTATTAAATACAATCTGTATAATCTGTATAAGTAAATAAATACAATCTTTGTCACATACATTTTTTATTGAGGAAATTAAAAGTCTGATTATATGAAGTTGTACTTTCACAAATGACAATACAAGTTTTAAATGGCAAGAAGTCTTAAATAAAAATGTCCTGAGTCAATGTCATAGATTGTTCTATCCTCAGATTAGTTATCAGTGAGTTCAAAAAGAACAAACATACTGTGTAACTTTAGTCTACAAAAGTATCTTTATTACCATTTACACAAGAAAACCCTGTTTGGCAAGTTTCTCTGGTCGTAAAGAAGTTGCTGTGCCTGCACAATTTAGCACAAAATCACATTACCCAGCCGTAAACACACATTTGTTTGACCCAATCATTAATCCGAGGTAGTATAGGGGCTATGGAATTTATGCCTTAAAGGGATAGGAAAGTCAAAAATTAAACTTGCATGATTCAGATAGAAATCAAAAGAAAGGGTAACTGACTAGCAGCTTTCAGTGATGGCGCGCTGTTGCTGTGAATAAAAGCAATGTAAAAATCCCAGTGATGTATATTTCAGCACATATATTCTCTATGTGGGGGTCTTTCACAGTTAGCGCAGTAAGTATATAAAGCTCTTAAATGTCTTAGTGCTAAACGTATACATAAAAAATCTTTAGTCCATCAAAGAGGCAATGCTTCTAAAGTCCTCCTCACTTGAGTAGGTAGAGATTCAGTAGATCTAGAAAGCTATAAAAGGGGAGAAGCACCACACTAAGGATGGATCTAAGTGTAGATGAATAGGATTCACACATTGGGGTTTGTTTTATCTTATTTATATAAGGAGATCAAGCACAGGTCTTTATAACTGTAAACTTTATTAAGAATACTATATACACACACACACACACACTATCAAGAGGCACTTCCTGACTCTACCATTGTGCACATAACAACAGGTTGATATGGTTCATACCAACTGATAATCTCAATATCACACATTTCCCTTTTCTTTTCTTTTTAAACAACAGAAAACTTAAAGTACATTTATTTTTTAAACTGTAGTCTATGTGAAAAAACTTCAGTCCCTTTTAACATTGTTCAATTAGACGATTAGGTTTTTTGATATAGCGACCTGACCTTGTTTGCATTGCATCACTGGCAGGCAAGTCAGTCGAGCTTTGCAAAGTTTCTCTGGCATCTTCATTCTCCAGCTGCAATGGAGTGTTCAATGTATCCTCACAGGTTTCCTTCACTGTCGAATTGTTGTGAACTGATGGAATAGCCATCAAATGTCTACGATTCCTACGTAAACATTGCCCATCATTGGTTTGAACTACATACGATCTTGCAGAATATTGCTGGATAACTGTCCCTTCAGTATTCCAGCTGTTTGAACCTTGTACTCGCACAGGAGTTTGTACCTGAAGATTCTCCAAAGGCTTTGCAGCTCGGCCATAGTATTCATTCCTTTTTTCTCTGAGTTTCAATTTGGTTTCTATTACATGTTTTTGTGGGAACCTTTTCCAAGGTTTCACAACTGGTACTCGTGTGACCAGCTGTCTGCCAAACAATAATTCTGCCGGTGACTTCCCACATTTTAAAGGAGTAGCTCTATAGCTAAGAAGAGCCAGACATGGATCCTCGTCTGCATCTGTTGCTTTACGAAGTATGTTTTTCACTATCTTTACTCCAGCTTCTGCTAATCCATTTGCTTGTGGATATCCCGGGCTGGATGTTCGATGTTCACATTCATAGGTACTGGCAAAAACCCTAAACTCTCTACAATTGAATTGAGGACCATTGTCTGATATTATTACTCTTGGAATGCCATGTCTCGCATTTTTGTCTTTTCTATACCTGAATGACCTTCATGTAGTCTTTTCAGTATTTGACTTTGCAAACTCGCTGGTACAATTATCTTTTGTCCTTTCAAAAGTACCCCTTTTATCAAAGAAATTTCAGAAATGTATGGTCTATACAGTGATGGCATTAGTGTCTTAGATTTGCCACTAGAAAACTGCTTTCTTCACTTGACTTAAAAGAGCATCTGTTTCTGTAGCCTGTTCTATTGCTGCCCACATTGCATGACTAAACGGGGCCATCTTCAAGATCAGATTGACGTGAACAGTCACCTCTTTCTGCAACTGTAAGTCCTCATTGTTAAATGGTAAGTAAGCTCGTGACAGAGCATCCGCTACCACCAACTCCTTGCCAGGTATAAAATCCAAGGTGAAGTCATACCTTTGAAGTCTCAGCAACAAACGTTGAATTCTTGGAGGTGCATCTATCAAGCCCTTTTGGTAGATGTGAATCAAAGGTTTGTGATCAGTTTCTGCTGAAAATACTCTCCCATACAAATAAACATGAAATTTTTCACATCCGTAAACTAGTCCCAGTGTTTCCTTTAAAATTTGAGCATATGATTTTTCAGTATCTGTCAATGCCCTAGATGCATAAGCCACAGGCATCCATCCTGAGCCTTGATTTTGAAATAGAACTGCTCCCAATCCATTTTGTGAAGCATCAGTTGACAACTTTGTTTTTTACTGTTGGATCAAAGAATTGCAGAGTTGGTGCAGTAGTAAGCATGTCCTTCAAAAACTTCCATTCTTTCTGGTGATTCTCTGACCATTCCCAGGCATAGTTTTTTCTGAGTAGTTGTCGCATTAGTACAGTTTTGTCTGGTAAATTAGGTATGAACTTGCCAAGGTAATTCACCATTCCTAGTAAGCGTTGTATATCTTGCTTATTTTCTGGCTGTGGCATTTCAGTAATTGCCTTAATCTTTTTCATGTCTGGTAAAACACCACCTCCCGTGAGTTGTTCTCCCAAATATTGAATTGAAGTTTTTCTGAATTGACACTTTGTCTTATTGAACTTCAAATTATTCTCCTTAGCAACATCTAAGACCATCTTTAGCCTTTCATCATGTTCTTGCTTGGTTTTACCCCAGATCAGAATATCATCAATGAATACAGCTGTGCCTGGTATTCGTTCAAGAAGTTGCTGCATGGTACTATGAAACACTTCTGGTGCTGAACACAAGCCGAAGGGCAATCGTTTGTAACAGTACCTCCCATAAGGAGTATTAAAAGTGCAGAGTTTCATGCTTTCCTCCTCCAGAGGAATTTGCCAAAATCCTGAGGATGCATCCAGTTTACTGAATACAGTTGCTCCACTTAGCTCCCCAAGCAATTCTGGTTTTGTTGGTAAATGGAAGTGTTCTCTTAAGATGCTTTTATTCAGTTCCTTGGGATCAATACAGATTCTGAGACCCCCATCCGGTTTTTCCACCAACACCATAGAATGAACCCATTCAGTAGGTGTCTTGATTTTCTTTATAATACCTTTATCCTCCATCCTGGCAAGTTCCCGTTTAAGACGATCCCTTAGAGCAACTGAAACATTTCGCATGGCATGCATTACTGGACGAGAACCTTCTTTTAGTTGTATTTTATGTTGCATTGGAAGACATCCTATTCCTTCAAATACTGCAGCATAGTCTGTTAATAAATGTTCTATGTCCTCTTCTTTATTAGTTCCATCAATGGCATTTACCCTTTTAATCAGTCCTAAAGTTTCACACATTTGAAGACCCAGTAGAGCTGGTTTGTTTCCTGGAACTACCAGAATGTTCATTTTATGCGTTTGATTTCCATATTCCAGGAACACACTGCACTTGCCAAGCACTGGGATAAAATCCCCATTATATTTCTTTAGTTTAACTGAGCTTTTCAGAAGTTCTGGTTTGTTCTTCAATTGGTGATACTTGCTCTAAGGCATAAAATTAGCTTGTGCACCTGTATCTACTTTGTAAGCAATATTAGTGCCATTTGTAATAGCTTCAATGACCCACTCCTTATCTGTAGCTTTGGTTAAGTCAAGTATTCCAATAAAGAATTCTTCTGATTCCTCACTTTCTGACTGGTCAACAATGTGAACCGTTTTTTTAGCTTTACACATCTTTTGAAAGTGATTCCTTTTTCCACATTTTCTGCAGATTTGCCCATAAGCCTGACATTGTCTTATGCCATGCTGCTTTCCACATCTGGTACATAGCCAGTCTGATTCAGGCTGCAAATTTGCTGTTTGTGTGATAAAACTTTTTCCTTTCATTTTATTTTCATAATGTGGATGCACTTTGTTTTTCCCCACTGAACTGACATTACTGATGTTGCTGCTGTACTGTGGCAGAGTGTGCGCACTTGTTCCTGTGCTGCCTCTGAACTTTGACACATTTCTACTGCCTTTTCCAGTATTAAATCTTTCTCTCTGAGCAAGCGTTCTTTAACCCTTATATTTCTGCAGCCCATGACTAACTTGTCTCTGATTAATGAGTTACACATTGCTCCATAATCACATGATCTACTCTTCAGTTTTAAGTCTGTTACATACTCCTCAATAGTCTCTGTTTCATTCTGCATTCTACATCTGAAAAGATACCTTTCATAGGTTTCATTGTGTCTAGGTACACAGTACTGTTCAAATTTGTCTATAACAACCTGACAAACATCCCTTTCTTCATCTGTAAATGTGAAGGTGTTGTATACATCTATTGCTGCTGATCCTGCTACAGTCAGAAAAAGTGCAATCTTTTGTTCATATTGCTCCTGAGCTCCTATAGCTCTAACATATAGCTGGAATCTTTGCTTAAACCTCTGCCATGCATCTTCAATATTACCAGTCATTTTTAATTCTGGTGGAGGATTTAACTTTTCCATCTTAATGTTCTGAATTATGCAGTATTAATATAAAAGTCTGTAGTGCTGTTAGAATCAGTCAGTTGTACAAGTTATGATGCACTTACTCAGTTCATGAGAAGAAGCTGTAGTCACTCTGCCAGAGCCTTGACTCTCACACTTTCAATTTGCTGCAAAGATTTCAAATGGATTCCTCAGAGTCCTTGCTTGTCAGTTCAGATGGAAGCTGGGAACTCCTTATTCTGACACCATGTTTTATCTTATTTATATAAGGAGATCAAGCACAGGTCTTCATAACTGTAAACTTTATTAAGAATACTATACACACACACACACACTATCAAGAGGCACTTCCTGACTCTACCATTGTGCACATAACAACAGGTTGATATGGTTCATACCAACTGATAATCTCAATATCACACAGGGTTGATTTATCAAGCTACTTACCTCTGGTTGGCTGAATTCAGCATTGCACAAGAAGAACGCTATTTTGCGTTCTTGTGCAACTCAGTCCCCTGCCCGTGCACAGCCAATCACGCACAGGCAGGAGTTGTCAATCTTCCTGGTTGGGCGAAACCGGGGAGATTGAAATTCTCCAACTAAGAGGTGGCGAAGACTGCAGGTTCTCTTGTGAAAACCTACAGTCATAGGGGGAGAAAAGCCTTTGAGACAAATGCACACTCACAATTAAAACCTCGCTCAGAGCCGAGGTATTCTACAATAATACATAGCACATGTGGTACCGGTTTCTCAGGAGTGTCCTTTAGAAGTGGAAACTGTTTCTCCAATCAAAATCCCTTCTGGTCCGTTCCGGGAGCACAGCTCCTGTGAAGAGGATATTTGTACTATGTCCTTTCCAATGTCTCTCACTGAGAAATGATATCCACTCCAAATATAGTGTATGTATTCAAATGAAAGAGGCAATGTCCCATGAAAGTCTTCTTGAATACATATGCACTCAGATGATGATAAAATGATAAAACAAGAAAACCAAATAAATAAATGTAGCTAAAATACAAAACGGCTCATACGCAGAGATGCTGTGACTAGTGAGTGTGGCCTTACGCATTTCGCAGGTACAATCCTGCTTCGTCAGAGCGGTTTTGTATTGTAGCTACAGTTATTAGGCGTTTGCAGTTTTAAGACACTTTCCAATTTACTTCCATTATCAAATTTTGCACAGTCTTTTTATATTCACACTTTCTAGGGAACAAAATCCTGATGAGCATGTGCACAAGCTCACAGGGTATACGTATACTTGTCTATGATTGACTGATGCCTGTCACATCATATAGGGGACTGGAATATGAGAAAAAAATTGTCAGAAAAAAAATTTACTGCTTATTTGAAATTCAGAATAGTTGTTTTTGCATTGTCTTTTTATTATGCACGTGTTAATTATGTAATTCTACCGCACCAAGTGATCCTTTAATTAAGTATTCATTTAAAAAGAGATATATTTCAAAGAGATGTATTTTAAGGTTGATCTGTTTTAAAAATTTTTGGAATATGACTGTTTAACATGTCACAATGTAACATATATTGATAATTTATCATATACTGGTAAAACTGTATGTAACTATTAAATGGGATCCGGTTAAGCCTAATATATGTTTATAACTAATCATGTCTTTTATAGGATCTATGTTTTTTTAAGAAAATAAGAGATTTGTCTTTCTATCGTGATGCTGTCCAATAACATAATGACACATCACTTAAAAGGGCGTGGTCTCTTTGTGAGTCTCTTTGTGGCTAGTTATGTCCAACTGAGGCACCTGTAATATAGCCAACATGTGTTTGCTCACATTGTTGGAGGCACAGCCATTTCAAGTAATGCTACCTGTACAATTGTAAAGGAGGTATTCCGGACTTGTTGGCAACATAGTAATAGATATTGGATATATTGGCAACATATTTATTCACCTCAGTGATGAAGGGGCGAGCTGAAGTATACTGACTGGTGTCAGACAGATTCTTTTTATGTGCAATTATTCATTTTATTGCTAGGAAATACATTTTTTATTGTCTTATGAAAAGTGTGATTAAAGTTTGTTACATTTTGAATCGGAGTTGTGCTGTTTAATTTGTGGGTATCTCTTCAACACAGAATTTCATGAGAACAAAGCAAATTTGATAAAAGAAGCAAATTGGAAACTTTCTTGAAATTGCATGCTATATCTGAATCATGAAACAAAAATGTTGGGTTTCATGTCCCTTTAATAAAAGAGATAAAGTTTTAGATGCAAAAAATAAATATATTTTTTATTAATTTGGAAAAGTGCTATATAAGTGTTTACTAACATTTAAACCAAGAGCTCGCAATGTATACTGTATATATATATTTATACAGAAGAACAGTCAATAATATGGAGGGGAATGGTGACATTACATTATACCCAAATTTAATATAACATCTTTACAATTAAAGTATAATGACATTTTTTGTAAAAAATAAAAAAAACAAGAAAAACAAACAAGAAAACAAACAAAACAAACAATCATTACATCTGTATATACTACTCAAGTTTACAAAATTAGTTACAAATATACACTTTTATTAGTTTATTATAAGTTTAACACAAGTTTTACAAAGAACCTTGGCAGGCCGGATATAGTTTGGGCGGCACTGGTTATAATAGCTATAATCATCATGTGCAACTACTTTGGATCTTATTTGAATAATCTTTAGGCTCAAAATCCAAACAGGTATAGAAAGTAAGGAACCTGTTTTTTTAGAAGATATACATAGGTATATTCTTAAAAGGACAATTAAAACTTCTTTATTGTGTGTAAAAATACTGCTTGCTCACTAGATGCCAAAAAGCAAATAATGTTACATAGGTTTTTTTCTTACAAATGCTACAAATCAAACAGCTGGTCTAGGCACGTTACAGAATTGGCTTTTGGGGAGGGAAAATTGGCTTAACATTGAAGTTTGCCAGAAAATATTCCACTGCTCATTTCAAATTCAAAAGTAAGTGTTTCAAGCACATAATACAGCAGAATTAATTATTTGACAAATACACAAGCAGCTTGTGTATTTGTCAAATAATTAATTCTACTGTAATTAGTGGTCCTTAAAGCGCAGATGACAACCCCTGGGGGGCTGCAATTGGACCTGATCATGGCTCTCCTGCACTTAAAGGGACATTAAACACTAAGGCCTAGATTTGGAGTTTGGCGGTAGCCGTGAAAACCAGCGTTAGAGGCTCCTAACGCTGGTTTTAGGCTACCTCCGGTATTTGGAGTCAGTCAAAAAAGGGTCTAACGCTCACTTTTCAGCCGCGACTTTTCCATACCGCAGATCCCCTTACGTCAATTGCGTATCCTATCTTTTCAATGGGATTTTTCTAACTCCGGTATTTAGAGTCGTGTCTGAAGTGAGCGTTAGAATTCTAACGACAAAACTCCAGCCGCAGAAAAAAGTCAGTAGTTAAGAGCTTTCTGGGCTAATGCCGGTTCATAAACCTCTTAACTACTGTACTCATAAGTACACTAACACCCATAAACTACCTATGTACCCCTAAACCGAGGTCCCCCCCACATCGCCGCCACTCGATTAAATTTTTTAACCCCTAATCTGCCGACCGCCACCTACGTTATACTTATGTACCCCTAATCTGCCCCCCACAACGTCGCCTCCACCTGCCTACACTTATTAACCCCTAATCTGCCGACTGGATCTCACCGCTACTATAATAAAGTTATTAACCCCTAATCCGCCTCACTCCCGCCTCAATAACCCTATAATAAATAGTATTAACCCCTAATCTGCCCTCCCTAACATCGCCGACACCTAACTTCAATTATTAACCCCTAATCTGCCGACTGGAGCTCACCGCTATTCTAATAAATGTATTAACCCCTAAAGCTAAGTCTAACCCTAACACTAACACCCCCCTAAGTTAAATATAATTTTAATCTAACGAAATTAATTAACTCTTATTAAATAAATTATTCCTATTTAAAGCTAAATACTTACCTGTAAAATAAACCCTAATATAGCTACAATATAAATTATAATTATATTATAGCTATTTTAGGATTAATATTTATTTTACAGGTAACTTTGTATTTATTTTAACCAGGTACAATAGCTATTAAATAGTTAAGAACTATTTAATAGCTAAAATAGTTAAAATAATTACAAATTTACCTGTAAAATAAATCCTAACCTAAGTTACAATTAAACCTAACACTACACTATCAATAAATTAATTAAATAAAATACCTACAATTACCTACAACTAAACCTAACACTACACTATCAATAAATTAATTAAATACAATACCTACAAATAACTACAATGAAATAAACTAACTAAAGTACAAAAAATAAAAAAGAACTAAGTTACAAAAATTAAAAAAATATTTACAAACATAAGAAAAATATTACAACAATTTTAAACTAATTACACCTACTCTAAGCCCCCTAATAAAATAACAAAGCCCCCCAAAATAAAAAAATGCCCTACCCTATTCTAGATTACTAAAGTTCAAAGCTCTTTTACCTTACCAGCCCTGAACAGGGCCCTTTGCGGGGCATGCCCCAAGAAGTTCAGCTCTTTTGCCTGTAAAAAAAAACATACAATACCCCCCCCAACATTACAACCCACCACCCACATACCCCTAATCTAACCCAAACCCCCCTTAAATAAACCTAACACTAAGCCCCTGAAGATCTTCCTACCTTATCTTCACCATACCAGGTTCACCGATCGATCCAGAAGAGCTCCTCCGATGTCCTGATCCAAGCCCAAGCGGGGGGCTGAAGAGGTCCATGATCCGGCTGAAGTCATCATCCAAGCGGGAGCTGAAGAGGTCCATGATCCGGCTGAAGTCTTCATCCAAGCGGGAGCTGAAGAGGTCCATGATCCGGATGAAGTCTTCTATCAACGGCATCTTCAATCTTCTTTCTTCGGGAGCCATCATCTTCCATCCGACACGGAACATCCTCTTCTCCCGACGCCTACTAGCCGAATGACGGTTCCTTTAAATGACGTCATCCAAGATGGCGTCCCTCGAATTCCGATTGGCTGATAGGATTCTATCAGCCAATCGGAATTAAGGTAGGAATATTCTGATTGGCTGATGGAATCAGCCAATCAGAATCAAGTTCAATCCGATTGGCTGATCCAAAAAAAAAACGTACTTAGAAGCTCTGTTTAGCTCTGTTGAAAAGGTAGCTGGAAAGCCCACTGCAAGGGGGAAATAAGACCCTCCCCCTTCTTTTGCATATGAAATGACCCTTTACACAAACAGGAGCAAGCTGGAGAAGGTAGCTGACAGTATTCTCAGAAAACTTTGGGGCTTGGTTAGGATTCTTAAAATCAGAGCAATGTTATTTAAAAATAAGCAAAACTATACATTTTTTTAAAAAAAAAACAACTTTATGGACTATATAGATAGATTATCTACAAAACATTTATGCAAAGAAAACATGAGTGTATAATGTCCCTTTAACTCCTAATTATCCAAATGCAACTGAGATTCACAATCAAACCTGTGATATCTCCCCCTAGTGGATACAAGTAGCATATACATGATGAAAGAATTATTGGATAAAGTTACTTATAGGAATTCACATTATAATTGGTAGAATTAAATATAGATAAGACACAAACGGGTAGTGAGCAGTTTGATATAGTATGTGAAATTAAACACAGGTATATTATAAAAAAAACACTCACTTTTAATGCAACAGCAAACCCTTTGTAAGTACAATATTTTTGTTGTCTTGTTATTGAATAATATATCGAGCGAGAGCAGAGCCTGTCAATAACCCAGAACGGATGAGTCTGGTGAGGCGACAGAAAATTTAGGAAGCAGCAGTTAGATGAATGCTGTTTCTTAACTTGTGGATAAGCAGACTGCATGAGTGATATTTTAGCTATTAAATAGTTCTTAACTATTTAATAGCTATTGTACCTGGTTAAAATAAATACAAAGTTACCTGTAAAATAAATATTAATCCTAAAATAGCTATAATATAATTATAATTTATATTGTAGCTATATTAGGGTTTATTTTACAGGTAAGTATTTAGCTTTAAATAGGAATAATTTATTTAATAAGAGTTAATTAATTTCGGTAGATTAAAATTATATTTAATTTAGGGGGGTGTTAGTGTTAGGGTTAGACTTAGCTTTAGGGGTTAATACATTAATTAGAATAGCGGTGAGCTCCAGTCGGCAGATTAGGGGTTAATGTTTGAAATTAGGTGTCGGCGATGTTAGGGAGGGCAGATTAGGGGTTAATACTATTTATTATAGGGTTAGTGAGGCGGATTAGGGGTTAATAACTTTATTATAATAGCGGTGCGGTCCGGTCGGAAGATTAGGGGTTAATAAGTGTAGGCAGGTGGAGGCGACGTTGTGGGGGGCAGATTAGGGGTTAATAAATATAATATAGGGGTCGGCGATGTTAGGGCAGCAGATTAGGGGTACATAGGGATAATGTAAGTAGCGGCGGTTTACGGAGCGGCAGATTAGGGGTTAATAATAATATGCAGGGGTCAGCGATAGCGGGGGCGGCAGATTAGGGGTTAATAAGTGTAAGGTTAGGGGTGTTTAGACTCGGGGTAGATGTTAGAGTGTTAGGTGCAGACGTAGGAAGTGTTTCCCCATAGCAAACAATGGGGCTGCGTTAGGAGCTGAACGCGGCTTTTTTGCAGGTGTTAGGTTTTTTTTCTCCTCAAACAGCCCCATTGTTTCCTATGGGGGAATCGTGCACGAGCACGTTTTTGAGGCTGGCCGCGTCCATAAGCAACTCTGGTATCGTGAGTTGCAGTTGCGTTAAATATGCTCTACGCTCCTTTTTTGGAGCCTAACGCTGACATTATATGGACTCTCAATACCAGAGTAATTTTAAAGGTGCGGCCAGAAAAAAGCCAGCGTTAGCTACGCGGGTCGTTACCGACAAAACTCTAAATCTAGCCGTAAATAAATGCTAGATAGAATGATACATTCAAACAAAACGATTAGTCTCAAAATAACATGCAGATGTATTTTTAAAGTTTAATTAGTTGCTTAAACATTGACAAAATAAGTGTAACATTTTAGGGGCCTATTTAACAAACGTCTGTTAGACCTGATCCGACAGTGCGGATCAGGTACGACAGACCTCGCTGAATGCTCGCCAGAAACACGGGCCCTCAAGCTCCATCCGGTGCTTGATAAATGGGCCTCTTAGTTGCTATAAAACATTGGCAGCTGCCATGTTGTAACTTAGGTTACCTTCTCTGCTTTTGCCAATTAGGGACAGTTATAAATAGGTCACTAGGGTGTGCAGCCAATGGCTGTGTGGAATATAACAGTGTTCTGCACTTCCATTTCTAACAGGAACTGAAATGCTCACAATTATAGAATGGAATTACAGGAAAAGGGAACAAAATAAATAATTAAAGTATATTGCAGAGTTTTATTTATATATATGATTTAGCATTTTATATTACCATTTCAAAGTGTTTAATGTCCCTTTAAAGGTACATTCTAGCCCAAACTAGAATCCACATGGATTTCCCTTTCTTGCAGAGTAAACAGGCTCACAGGAGCTCAGGGATGTGCACGTGTCTTTAGCAGTCTATTGCAGCAGTGCTTGCAACAGTGTTCTATCTATGTAACATTATTCATTGTTGCAAACACTGCTGCCAAAGTCATGTAAACGCTTCTGGGCTCTTATAGGTTTACTCTTCAACAAAAGATACCAGGAGTACAACGCAAATTTAATAATAGATGTAAATTGGAAAGTTGTTTAAAACTAAATGCTCCATCTGAATCATGAAAGTCTCATTTTGACTTTACTTTCCCTTTAAGAAACCAACCAATATTAAAAATTCAAAATAGCAACATTATGTTAAAGGACCACTCAATACAATAGAATTGTATAATTAACAAGTGCATAATAAAAAGACAATGCAATAACACCTATTCTGAATTTCAAAGAAGCAGTAGATTTTTTTCTGTCAAATTAATTTTACCTCCCATTTTCCGGCCCCCTGTATCATGTGACAGACATCAGCCAATCACAGACTAGTATAGTCTACCATGTGAGCTTATGCACATGCTCAGTAGGATCTTGTTCCCCAGAAAGTGTGAATATAAAGGCTATGCAAAATTTGATAATGGAAGTAAATTGAAAAGTGTCTTAAAACTACATGTTCTTTCTGAATCATAAAGGTTTATTTTGACTTGAATGTCCCTTTAAGATGTTGTTCTTTCATATGGATGACATACAGTATTTTGTATGAACCAACTCCTAGAAAGGCTAAATAATATCTAAGAGCTTAGCACCTACTAATAATCAGACAGTATGAATAAGTATTCTTTTATGGCAAGATTTATCCATTTGCGGACATTCAAGGTTTACACCTGTCTGCATTTCATCTCATTGTGGGGTGCATTTGTTCCCCATACTTAGCAATGCTGCCCCCATGCTCTCTTGCAACCAATTGCGTGAGAGCAGGGCTTGTCAATCACCTTGGTCAAATGAGTCTGGGGTGATTTATATCCACCAACTTAAAGGTTTAAAGTTAGCATAAGCGTATCCAAGCTGTATGTAAAAGTTCAATCAGAACTGGTCTCCAAGCCATATGTTATGTCAGGAAAATGTTAATACGGCAACAGGCAGGTAGGTAAGTAAGCATAGAATTAGCATAAGTGTATCCAGTGCATCATTAGATGGCCTCTTTTGCCATAAAGTACATGCAGTATACAAAGGGGGACCGTTACCTTTTGCAACTCGGCTTCAAAGGGATTCACCGCAATGATTCAAACAAAACTGGTAAGGTGTTACCTGAAGCCTCTAGCCCCTCATTTGCCAGACCTCGGATTTACCTCGGTTACCCGCAGCTTTCTCCAGGACTCTGATATCAATACTGCTTTGCCTGATGCAGCCCTTTTTCGCAAAGGATTCTGGGTGAAATGTACGTTGGCTGTTTGTGCCCTTTTTTGAACCACTCACATGTATGCAGTCTGCAAGAGGAACTTTTTTTGTTGAAATTTGAGCAACTGTGATATCAGGTCTGGCAGGATAACGCTGCAATCACTTGGGAGACAAAGGTACAGGCAAAGCAGTATTGATATCAGAGTCCTGGAGAAAGCTGCGGATAACCGAGGTATTAACGTTTTTCCTGACATAACATATGGCTTGGAGACCAGTTCTGATTGAACTTTTACATACAGCTTGGATACGCTTATGCTAATTCTATGCCTACTAACCTGCCTGCCTGTTTGCCATATTAACGCTTTCCTGACATAACATATGGTTTGGAGACCAGTCCTGATTGAACTTTTACATACAGTTACTATCTGACTACACTGTCTAAATGCCTTGTGAAACTGCTTTTTTGTATGGTACCATGAAATGATTTACTTTCAACAGTCTTTGCAAAGAGAGATTTTTTCTTAAAGTAACAGCGCTGTTTACTCTTAGTCATTTATGGCCATATAGGATATATTTTTGGTTTAGAATGGTTTTCTGAGCCCATTATACAGTGAGTCATACAGGCCCATTTATCAAGCTCCGTATGGAGCTTGAAGGGCCGTGTTTCTGGCGAGTCTTCAGACTCGCCAGAAACACAACTTATGAAGCAGCGGTCAAAAGACCGCTGCTCCATAACCCTGTCCGCCTGCTCTGAACAGGCGGACAGGAATCGCCAGACATCAACCCGATCGAATACGATCGGGTTGATTGACAGCTCCCTGCTGGCGGCCGATTGGCCGCGAGTCAGCAGGGGGCGGCGTTGCACCAGCAGCTCTTGTGAGCTGCTGGTGCAATGTTAAATGCGGAGAGCGTATTGCTCTCCGCATTTAGCGAGGTCTTGCGGACCTGATCCGCAGTGTCGGATCAGGTCCGCAAGACCTTTGATAAATGGGCCTGCCTGTATGTATGTTGACTGACTGTAGTGAGTGGGTGCTTGGATACTTTGTATATGTGTATATATATATATATTTACTATATCTGTATTTGCCTTTTTGTTTCAGTTCTGGAATTTGAACTGTGCTATAATTAAAATGTGCTTTGTAAAATTATAAAGAGTGCTGTATTCCCTGTCTTTTTGAGAGGCTCTACATCTGATTGAGGTCTCTTTATTTCTCCTCTTAAAGTAATATTAGATATACTGATTTAAGGGTCTGCACCATAACAGGCTATCATACCTGTAAAGATTGTAAGCACTGTAAGTGAGGAATATTGACATTTATATCAAATTTAAAGGTTTAAACTGTTGCTTCATAAAGTTACATACGCAATCCTGCAACCGATAGGGGAATGTACCTTGCGATAAATAAACCCCTTAGTGTGCCTCTACACTAAAACAAATGCTTTAGATATCAAAAAGGCTATTATTGTTTACATAGGAAAATACAAGTTCCAACAAAAAAAAGGGAGAACTCCAAGACAAAAATTATTATAATATTATATAAAATATGACTTTGAAAACATGAGGTAAATCGGTGTAAGGGAAAGAACTGAAGCGTTGCACTTCATCACAGATGAAATTTAAGCTACCCACAATTCCATTAACCCATAATGTGTAGCAGGTGTATCATCTGTCATGTTAAAGGGACAGAATACACTCATTTTCATATAACTGCATGTAATAGACACTACTATAAAGAATAAGATGCACAGATACTGATATAAAAATCCAGTATAAAACCGTTTAAAAACGTACTTAGAAGCTCTGTTTAGCTCTGTTGAAAAGGTAGCTGGAAAGCCCACTGCAAGGGGGAAATAAGACCCTCCCCATTCTTTTGCATATTTTGCAAGAGCAGAGCCTGTCAATAACCCAGAACGGATGAGTCTGGTGAGGCGACAGAAAATTTAGGAAGCAGCAGTTAGATGAATGCTGTTTCTTAACTTGTGGATAAGCAGGCTGCATGAGTGATGTTGTTCCACGAGGACACTAAAGCAGCTTTTGCTGCTTGTTAAATGGCGTCCAAAGGATCTATGTTTCAAACGGTCAAGTCAGTTAAAGGGACAGTGTACTGTAAAATTGGATTCCCCTTAATGTGTTTACAATGCCTTGTTATACAGGCTGAAGAGCATACAATGTATGGAACATTTCTTCTTTAGGTGTATTTTTGCATATGAAATAACTGTTTCTTTTAATTGAAACCACAACCCCATGAAATGGGCAGAGCCTGCTGGGAGTGCAGACCTCAGTAGCTTATCTGTATATGTGTACAAACTCCTTATCTTATCTCAATATACAAAGTGAGTTCAATACAAAGAGAGCAATGGGAAAATTAACTTTTTAGTACTTCTTTGTCCAACCCTCCACAGTTGTTTCATTTTTTTCATAAATATTCTTGTTTACATAGCTTTTCTATAATGAGTACTTAAGTATTGACATTTTCAGTATAGATGTGGATGTAGCAGGCAAAAAACAGCTATTTTAAATCAAGGTAAATAATAAATCTTTAAACAAGACACTCGCTATTACAGGGCAGAAAACCACTTATGAACATTTGACTTACAGGGTCATAAAACCCCCCAAGAAATATTTTGTAATTCAGATAGAGAATACGATTTTAATCAACTTTCCAATTTACTTTTATTAACTAATTTGCTTCATTCTTTTGGTATTATTTGTTGAAGAAACAGCAATGGACATGAGGCATATAAGTGCAGCTACCAATTACTTAGCAGCTCCCGAGCCTACCTATGTATGCTTTTCAACAAAAGTTACCAAGAGAACCAAACAGATTAGATAATGGAAGTAAATTGGAAACATTTTCAAAATTTCACACTCTCTCTGAATCATGAAAGAAAAAAATTGGGTTTCATGTCCCTTTTAAATGGTTAAAAAAATACAAAAAGAAAATTGTTAATGTTTACCACTCATCTCTAATGCTGTAAACTCAATAGAACAAACATACAAATCTTATTGCATTGTGATGTTACCATTTTGGACACAGTGTGATATGTTTGTATTAAGCCTTGAACACAATAAATAAAGTTACAAAAAAACAAGCAAAAAAAAAAAACAAAAAAAAAACATGGTACATCTGTTATTATTTGACAGGAAAACAGGAAAAACTTGTCTCATTAATTTAGTCATCTAACTGCCTTGTTATGGGTGAGGTCACTTATTGCCTTAAAATAGTAATTTAATGGAGTAGATTACTGTGAAATTCTAATATTTCCTTCTGCAGTGCTTAGAACTTTAAAATGTATGTAATATCTACTTATTCATTTTTTGTCTTGCTGGACTCACTGATGGTCTCCTAAGATCAGAGAACTAAGCTGCAATCTAAGCTTACAAATATATCAACAGTAGCTTTTTGCCATAAATACATTCTGATACACTTGGGATAATCTTCTGAACTGATGGGCATTTTCTAACTTCTGTTTTGAAGACTTTGGGCCCTGTTTATTAAAGGGACACTGAACCCAATTTTTTTTCTTTCATGATTCAGATAGAGCATGCACTTTTAAGCCACTTTCTAATTTATTCCTATTATCAATTTTTCTTTGTTCTCTTGCTATCTTTATTTTAAAAAGAAGACATCTAAGGTTTTTTTTTTATTCAGAACTCTGGACAGCACTTTTTTATTATTGGATGAGTTTATCCACCAATTAGCAAGAACAACCCAGGTTTATCACCAAAAATGGGCCGGCATCTAAATTTACTTTCTTGCATTTCAAATAAAGATACCAAGAGAATGAAGAAAATTTGATAATAGGAGTCAATTAGAAAGTTGCTTAAAATGTCATGCTCTATCTGAATCACGAAAGAAAAAAATTGGGTACAGTGTCCCTTTAAGTTGTGGAGTTGGACCACAGCTGCTTAGCTAAAGTGTGGTGGACTTAAATTATTCCGATCCGATTGAGATGATTGACAGCCACGCACGAGCAGGGGGGGTAGCATTGCACTCGCCTCAAAGCCAGGAGGGATGACATTCCTGAGAGGGAATGATAAATGTAGCCCTATATGCTCAAATTTAATGATAATAAAAAAATTTAATGACATTTTATATTTTCCACAAATTAAATTGTTATTTATTTCTTAGTCACAGTATTAATTTTAACACAATCTTTGAAATTTGTAAAATTAGCTTTAATTTGCATTTAGTGCACTCATTTTCATGCAGCTGCAATTAGTATTTAATGTCGCTTTGTTGGTTAAATGATGTGTGTTCTGAGTGTAATATACACATATTTTATGATAAGAAGCTTACAAAACACTAACTGCATGACTGTAATAAGGCTCAAAATCTGTGTTTTTGAGAAATTGCATCTTTTAATGGAAAAATACAATCAACAGTAATAAACTACTTTGTTTCACCATTCACTCAAATTACAATATTTGAATTAGGTAAAACATAAATAGTATGTAACTATATTTTTAGAGCTGTGGTTCTCAAAAATAAAAAACAGATCTATAGCAACAAAACACCAGTATAAATACTATAAACTTGTGAAAGGCTGATCATTTGAAATATATATATATATTAAAGGGTCAGTAAACTCAACATTAAACTTTTATGATTAATAAAGCATTCAACTTCAACTTTCCACTTTACTTGTATTATATAATTTGCTGTGTTCTTGCGGTATACTTTGTTGCAAAGTATACCTAGGTAACAGCAATGCACTACTGGGAGCTAGCTGCTAATTTGTGTCTTCACATATATGCCTCTTGTCATTGGTTCATCTGATATGTTCACAGTAGTGCATTGCTTCTCCTTCAACAAAGGATACCACAAGATTGAAGCAAATTTGATAATAAAGTTGTTTAAAATTGTGTGTTCTGTCTGAATTATGAAATAATAGGGTTTCTTGTCCATTTTACAGGATGAAAAGCAAATGCTAGAAATATATATATATCAAATAAAAAAAAAGTTCAAATAACACATGATTACATGATAATAAATAGCAGCCACAAATATAAACTATATGGAATATAATAAGATACATAAATAAAATAGAATTACATATAGTAAAACTTACTCTTTGCAACATTACTAAAACCAGCGTTTAAACATAGAAACATAGAAACATAAATATTGACGGCAGATAAGAGCCATAGGCCCAGCAAGTCTGCCCGATATTGCCTAACAGTATCAACTTATCTAGTTTGTAGGATAGCCTTATGCTTGTCCCATGCATTTTTAAAGTCCCCCACAGTGTTTGTCGCTACTACCTCTTGAGGAAGTTTATTCCATAAATCAATCACTCTTTCTGTAAAGAAGTGCTTCCTCAAATTACTCCTGAATCTACTACCCTTTAGCTTGAGCTCATGACCCCTTGTTCTTGAATTTTCCATTTTATGTAAAATACCCACAGCCTCAGTTTTACTAAACCCTTTAATGTACTTGAAAGTTGCTATCATATAACCTCTTTCCCTTCTCTCCTCTAAGATATACATATTTAGGTCATTGAGCCTATCCTGGTAAGTTTTATTTTTTTAAACCATGTACCATTTTTGTAGCCCTCCTTTGCACAGATTCAAGTTTGTTAATATCCTTCTGAAGATATGGCCTCCAGAATTGCACACAATACTCAAGATGAGGCCTAACTAATTACCTATAAAGTGGCATAAGAACCTTACTATTTCTGCTGCAAATACCTCTACCAATACATCCAAGCATTCTGCTAGCCTTACTCGCTGCATTACTACATTGTTTACTAAGTTTTAAATTGTCTGAAATAATAATTCCCAAGTCCTGTTCCTCATCTATAACAGCCAGTAAAGTGTCATTGAGTCTGTAATTAACATTTGGATTTTTCTTCCCTAAATGCATTATTTTACACTTTGCTGTGTTAAACTTTAGATCCCAGTCGTTTGTCCAATCCTCCAATTGTTGTATATAACTTCTCATTTTGTCTACCCCCCTGGAACACCCACTCTGTTACAAATTTTTGTATCATCTGCAAACAGACATACTTTCCCCTGTAGCCCTTTGCTGATATCACAGATAAATATGTTAAATAAACCAGGCCCCAGAACTGACCCCTGAGGAACACCACTAGTAACAGCCCCCTCTGCTGAATGAACTCCATTTACTAAGACACTTTGTTTTCTGTCCTTAAGCCAGCATTCCACCAAGTTCACAATTTTTAGATCTAGACCAAGGAGATACAGTTTGTGAATTAGTTTATTGTGTGGGATGGTGTCAAATGCTTTGCTGAAATCTAGATATGCTACATCAACTGCTCCACCCTTGTCTAATACTTTTGTTACATAATCAAAGAAGTCAATTAGATTAGTCTGACATGATCTCCCTGAAGTAAAACCATGCTGATTTTGGTCCTCTAAATTGTTTGTCTTTATGTAAGTCATAATTCTTTCTTTTAAGAGGCTTTCCATTCATTTCCCTACTACTGAAGTTAAACTAACTGGCCTGAAGTTACCAGATTCTTCTCTACTGCCCTTTTTATGAAGAGATATTACATTTGCTATTCTCAAATCATCTGAGACAGCTCCTGTTAATAGTGACTGATTAAACAGATCAGTTAATGGGACAGTTAGCACTGATCAAAGTTCTTTTAAAACCCTTGGATGAATATTATCAGGACCCACTGCCTTTTTAACATTTATTTTTGATACGTTGCAGAATAAGTTATTTTAAGAAAGCTTAACCTCAGTTAAAAGCTAAATATCAGTGTATTAATTAGGAAATAATCTGGGAACACCTCTGTAGGCTGGTGAAGACCCCATATGCAAGGTAAGCACAACAATGACAAAACACCCACAGGAATAATTTATAACTGTTTTTTCTGCTACCATGGAAATGATTAACTCCTTCTCACTCATGTATTAAGCTTTCATATGCGACATAGAAAATGGCCCTAATATTTGGGGGTTTATTTATCAAGAGGTGAAAGTCCCAAATAGTTGAAGACTCACTCATTTGAGTCTGTAACTGATATTCATGAAGTAGCGGTTTAAGTAATTCTTCCTAAACCTTCTCCTCCAACTCTAAGTTGGCGGATGAAAAAACCCCTGGATTCATTTGACTAGAGTCATTGGTAAACCATGCTCTTGCACAATTGGTTGCACAAAAGCATTCGCTTGTGCAATGCTAAATAGAGGGGATAAATGGCCCCACAATTCATGATGAAATGTGGACAAGTTTCACAACATGTAAGCCTTGTCCACCCGCATATTGATAAATCTAGCCCTTGAAGTTGGTTACCTTGTTGTCTGCTCTACATTTTTACTGACAGCTTGTATTGAAGCTGAGAAAACAGTGTTGATCTAAGTCAGTGGGTCCCAATCTTTTCCCCAGGAAGCTCTACCGAGCCAGGATTTTAAGATATGATTACCTAAAGACTGGCCTGTAAATCAAACAATGTTGGATGCAAGGATGGTTCCACACCATAAAATATGGGAAGTGTGCAAAAAGGTTAAACAAAGCTAATTATCAAGGGCACCACAGGGCTTACTGCTGGGGGACATTATCTTCTATTAACGATCCTATTTTGTTTATTAATTTGTTTATCCCTGCCCCATTAGATATCTGCTTGCGCTATGTAAAGAAGAGCACTAGACAAATGGTACTTTGTAAATGCAGGAAAATACCAATGGTTAGATATCCTTGAATTCTGGCCCGTTAGAGCTCTCTAAGAAGAAAACAATTTAAAGAACAGCTAGCAATGTTATGCTATACTTGTTAAAGGGACATAAATGATTGCCCTAAGTACCTTAAGTGTAACATGTAATCATGTATAGCGCAGATTAAAGGGATATTAAACTTAAACAGTGTGATTCATTGTTGTAATAAAAAAAACACTAAGCAGTGGCATGTTTAAATTGATGTTGACTGTTATTTCCTGTCATAGTCCTACAAGGAGGCTGTGGTCTTTACAGGAAGCTTATCTAGCATGAAATCCTATAACTTCCAGAGTTGGTTTAGTATTAAGTGAATAGACTACGTAAACAGGGATTCAGATTTGCTTCTGCTCCGAACTGGCAGAATAAACTTTCAGAAATGTTCCACTCATCTCACTGGAGAGGCTACAGTGAAAAATTCTAAGTGCTAATTTTTCAAGAAAAGAAGTATGTTTTTTTTTTATATATACAATATCTTTCTTTTAATGTTTACTTTGATTTAATGGGACACTAAACCTAAATTTTTTCTTTCGTGATTCAGATAGAGCAGGCAATTTTAAGTAACTTTCTAATTTACTCCTATTATCAATTTTTCTTCGTTCTTTTGCTATCTTTATTTTAAAAGCAGGCATGTGATGCATAGAAGCTGGCCCATTTTTGGTTCAGAACCTGGGTTATGCTTGCTTATTGGTGGGTAAATGTAAGCCTCCAATAAGCAAGCGCTATCCATGGTGCTCAACCTAAAATGGGCTGGCTGCTAAGATTTACAAGAGAACTAAGAAAAATTAAAGGGACACTGAACCCAATTTTTTTTCTTTCATGATTCAGATAGAGCAGGCAATTTTAAGCAACTTTCTAATTTACTCCTATTATCAATTTTTCTTCGTTCTCTTGCTATCTTTATTTGAAAAAGAAAGTCAAGAACCTTGGACAGCACTTGCTGATTGGTGGATGAATGTATCCACCAATCAGCAAGAACAACCCAGTTTGTTCGCCAAAATGGGCCGGCATCTAAACTTACATTCTTGCTTTTCAAATAAAGATACCAAGAGAATGAAGAACATTTGCTAATAGGAGTAAATTAGAAAGTGGCTTAAAATTGCATGCTCTATCTGAATCACAAAAGAAAAAAATTGGGTTTAGTGTCCATTTAATAATAGGAGTAAATTAGAAAGTTGATTAAAATTTCATGCTCTATCTGAATCATGAAAGAAAAAAAATTGGGTTCAGTGTCCCTTTAACGTAGTTGTTTCTACCAAAGGAGCACTGTTTAATATCCCTTTAAGACAAATTGTTATCAGATATATTTTTCAGGAATGTATTTTAAAATCCAGTTTTAATTAATGCAAATATAGCAGCTCTGTATGTAATAATTTATAAATAAAGCAACAGGACCACTCTGGGAAATCAGACTGGCCCTGTAAATGGAAGACGCCACAGGCCCCCACACCCTCTTCAGGATCAGAGCAGCCCACAAAGAAATGCTATGTGACTTGCTTGACCAAAGACGTGGCCCTACTGGGTCAACTGGCCCACCTGGAAATGTCCCGGTAACCCAGCGTGCCAATCCGGCACTGTAAAGCAACTTATAGATAAAACACACACAACACACATAGTTATTTAACCCCTTAATGACCTGACCATTTTTCAATTTTCTTACCCTTAATGACAATGGCTATTTTTACATTTCTGCGGTGTTTGTGTTTAGCTGTAATTTTCCTCTTACTCATTTACTGTACCCACACATATTATATACCGTTTTTCTCGCCATTAAATGGACTTTCTAAAGATACCATTATTTTCATCATATCTTATAATTTACTACAAAAAAAATAATAAAATATGAGGAAAAAATGGAAAAAAACACATTTTTTCTAACTTTGACCCCCAAAATCTGTTACACATCTACAATCACCAAAAAACACCCATGCTAAATAGTTTCTAAATTTTGTCCTGAGTTTAGAAATACCCAATGTTTACATGTTCTTAGCTTTTTTTGCTAGTTATAGGGCAATAAATACAAGTAGCACTTCGCTATTTCCAAACCACTTTTTTTCAAAATTAGCGCTAGTTACATTGGAACCCTGATATCTGTCAGGAATACCTGAATATCCCTTGACATGTATATATTTTTTGTTAGAAGACAACCCAAAGTATTGATCTAGGCACATTTTGGTATATTTTATGCCACCATTTCACCGCCAAATGCGAGCAAATAAAAAAAAACTTTACATTTTTCACAATTTTAGGTTTCTCACTGAAATTATTTACAAACAGCTTGTGCTATTATGGCACAAATTGTTGTAAAAGCTTCTTTGGGATCCCCTTTGTTCAGAAATAGCAGACTTATATGGCTTTGGCATTGCTTTTTGGTAATTAGAAGGCTGCTAAATGCTGCTGCGCACCACACGTAAATTATGCCCAGCAGTGAAGGGGTTAATTAGGTAGGTTGTAGGGAGCTTGCAGGGTTAATTTTAGCTTTAGGGTAGAGATAAGCCTCCCACCTGACACATCCCACCCCCTGATCCTTCCCAAACAGCTCTCTTCCCTCCCCCACCCCACAAATGTCCCCGCCATCTTAAGTACTGGCAGAAAGTCTGCCAGTACTAAATAAAAGGAGTTTTTTTTTTTTTTTTTTTAATAAAAAAAATAAAATATTTTAGCTGTGATGGACTCCTGCCTTAGCCCCAACCTCCATGATCCCCCCCCCCCCCAGCTCTCTAACCCTCTCCCCTATCTAATTGCGGCCATCTTGGCTCTTTTGCTTTTTTTTATGTTTTCTGTAGTGTAGCAGCCCCCCACAATACCCCTATCCCCCTCCCCCTCCCAGATCCTTTTATATTATTTTTTTTAAAAATCTTTCCCCCCCCCCCTCTTCCCTCCTCATTGGTGTCAGTGGCCAGCTAATGCGCGCGCACGCGCGCACATGCACGCCCGCCCCCCGCACGCTCCCGGCACCCGGCGTGCACATTGCACTTCTAGGAACCGGATGCCGGGTAGCGATGGGCCGCCCACCTGCCTCCCTGTTACTCTCCCACCCACCAACGAACCGGCACCATCGCTACCGGTGCAGAGAGGGCCACAGAGTGGCTCTCTCTGCATCGGAGTCTTCTAAAAAGGTATTGCAGGATGCCTCCATATGGAGGCATCACTGCAATACCCTGAGAGCTGCTGGAAGCGATTGCGATCGCTTCCAGCACTCTCTTAGACAACTGACGTACCAGGTACGTCCATTGTCATTAACTGCTTGTTAATGCATGACGTACCTGGTACGTCAGTTGTCATTAAGGGGTTAATATTATGTCACATTAGAAAAAAAAAAACGTGATGAGGGATATAATATTTAGGTTAACACATTTCTGCATGTAGTATCATCACATATGCAACTATTCAAGCTCATTATATTGTGGCATACTTGGGTATAGAACACTTTAACTGGCACATTTAATCATAGTATATATTTTTTGTGATATTTCACTTTGGCCCTGTATCTGGCACATGTCTTTGTGACACTTTTTTACAGTGATATACATGTAACCTGGCACTTTCCCTGTGACAATCTTTATATCAGCATTTCTCAACTCCAGTCATCCTCTAATGTCTAAAACCAGACAGAGTCTAAGAGGGATATTTATCAAGCCGTTAACCGCAAATACGCTGGAATTCCGCAGCGTAATTGTGGAGAGCCTGATTCCCCTTATTTATCAAAGCCTACAGACCGGCAAAAGTAGAAATTTGTGACGTAACATACGATCCGTCGGTCAAAGTCCGACACAGATCGATGCTTACGTCATTACAGATGTTCTGAATGCAAATTCGGCACTATCTGACTACTTTTGCCATTTATCAAACTTCTAACAGGTACGCTCGCCACTATTCCGGCCCAGCGTACCTGATTTTCAATCTGCCGCCCTGGAGGCGGTGGATGCCAAAGGAATCAATGGGAGTCTGAAAGCAGCGAAAGCTTATGTTCGCTGCTGCCCGATATCCCATTGATTCCTTTTGGAGAACAAAAGTAACGTTTACACCTAACACCCTAACATGTACCCCGAGTCTAAACATCCCTAATCTGCCGCTCCAACAACGCCGACACCTACATTATGCTTATTAACCCCTAATCTGCTGCCCCGACATTGCCACCACTTACATTATACTTATTAACTCCTAATCTGCCGCCCCTACATTATACTTATTAACCCCTAATCTGCTGCCCCGCCACCGCCGCCACCTACATAAAGTTATTAACCCCTATCCCGCCGCTCCCGGAGCCCACCAAAACTAACTAAATGTATTAACCCCTAAACCCCTGGCCTCCCACATCACTACCACTTACTAAACCTATTAACCTCTAAACCGCCAGCCTCCCACATCGCCATAAACTAAATTGACCTATTAACCCCTAAATCTAACAACCCGCTAACTTTATATTAAATATTAACTCATCCCTATCTTATAATAAATTTAAACTTACCTGTAGATTTAAATTAAACTATATTAAAATATTAATTAACCTACCCTAAATATTATACTAAAATTACATTAAACTATATTTAACTAATTATTAATCTACCCTAACTGTTATACTAAAATTACATTAACACCCATTAACATTTACAAATTAAATTAACTATATTATGTATTTAAACACCTAACCCTACTCAAATAATTTAAATCTACAATTAAAAATTACAAAGTTACAAAAAACTAACAACTAAGTTATAAAAAATAAACACTAAGTTACAAAAAAAAAAATAAACACTAAGTTACAAAAAAAAAAAAAATTATCAAAGATTTAAACTAATTACACATAATCTAAGAGCCCTATGAAAATAAAAAAAGCCCTAACCTACAATAAACTACCAAAGGGCCTTTTGCAGGGCATTGCCCCAAAGAAATCAGCTCTTTTACCTGTAAATAAAAAATACAAATACCCCCCAACAGTAAAACCCACTACCCACACAACCAACCGCCCCAAATAAAAACCTAACTAAAAAAACCTAAGCTCCCCATTGCCCTGAAAAGGGCATTTGTATGGGCATTGCCCTTTAAAGGGCATTTAGCTCTTTTGCAAAAGCCAAAACCCTAATCTAAAAATAAAACCCACTCAATAAACCCTTAAAAAATCCTAACACTAACCCCCGAAGATGCACTTACAGTTTCTGAAGAGCTGACATCCATTCTCAACGAAGCGGCAGAAGTCCTCATCGAAGCCGGCAGAAGTCTTCACCCAAGCCCGGAGAAGTCTTCATCCCGACGGCATCTTCTATCTTCATCCAGACGGCATATTCTATCTTCATCCATCCGGCGTGGAACAGCTCCATCTTCAAGACATCCGACGCGGAGCATCCTCTTCTTACGACGTCTTCTTCGGAATGAAGGTTCCTTTAAATGACGTCATCCAAAATGGTGTCCTTTAGATTCCGATTGGCTGATAGAATTAGAATAGCCAATAGAATGCGAGCTCAATCCTATTGGCTGATTGGATCAGCTAATAGGATGAAAGCTCAATCCTATTGGCTGATTGCAACAGCCAATAGGATTTTTTCAACCTTAATTCCGATTGGCTGATAGATTTCTATCAGCCAATCGGAATCTAAGGGACGCCATCTTGGATGATGTCATTTAAAGGAACCTTCATTGCGAAAAAGATGTCGTAAGAAGAGGATGCTCCACGTTGGATGTCTTGAAGATGGAGCCGCTCCGTGCCGGATGGAGGAAGATAGAAGATTCCATCTGGATGAAGACTTCTGCGGCCTTGGATGAAGACTTCGGCGGGCTTCGATGAGGACTTCTGCCACTTCGTTGAGGATGGATGTCGGCTCTTCAGAAACTGTAAGTGGATCTTCGGGGGTTAGTGTTAGGATTTTTTAAGGGTTTATTGGGTGGGTTTTATTTTTAAATTAGGGTTTGGGCTTTTGCAAAAGAGCTAAATGCCCTTTAAAGGGCAATGCCCATACAAATGCCCTTTTCAGGGCAATGGGGAGCTTAGGTTTTTTGAGTTAGGTTTTTATTTGGGGCGGTTGGTTGTGTGGGTGGTGGGTTTTACTGTTAAGGGGGTATTTGTATTTTTTAGTTACAGGTAAAAGTTGATTTCTTTGGGGCAATGCCCCGCAAAAGGCCCTTTTAATGGCCATTGGTAGTTTATTGTAGGTTAGGGTTTTTTTTTTATTTTGGGGGGCTTTTTTATTTTCATAGGGATCTTAGATTAGGTGTAATTAGTTTAAATCTTTGATAATTTATTTTTTATTTTGTGTAACTTAGTGTTTATTTTTTTTGCAATTTAGTGTTTGTTATTTTTTGTAACTTAGTTGTTAGTTTTTTGTAACTTTGTAATTTTTAATTGTAGATTTAAAGGGACAGTAAACCTTAAAAATAATGTTATATAATTCTGCACATAGTGCAGAATTATATAACATTATATTAGCCAAACTTTAGAAAACCTAATGTACCCTTTTAATTATTTTTTAAAAACGCTATTTTACAGACCCGCTCTCTGTACTCTGCTGAGCGGGTCTGTTATATTTACACAGCGCATCGGGCCAGCTGTATAGTCACAGCCCGGCCCGACCACGCCATAAGACTAAGTGCAGCTCGCTCCTGCTCTGTCTGACAGCAGGAGCGAGCTGCACTTAGTCTTATGGTGCGGTCGGGCCGGGCTGTGACTATACAGCTGGCCCGATGCGCTGTGTGAATATAACAGACCCGCTCAGCAGAGTACAGAGAGCGGGTCTGTAAAACAGTGTTTTTTTAAAAAAAAAAATTAAAAGGGTACATTAGGTTTTATAAAGTTTGGCTAATATAATGTTATATAATTCTGCACTATGTGTAGAATTATATAACATTATTTTTAAGGTTTACTGACACTTTAAATTATTTGAGTAGGGTTAGGTGTTTAAATATATAATACAGGTGGCCCTCGTTTTACAACGGTTCAATTTACACCGTTTCAGAATAACAACCTTTTTTTTTCCAGTCATGTGACTGCTATTGAAAAGCATTGAGAAGCAGTGCATTTATTAAAATAGCCAGTAGGTGGAGATGTCCGCTTGTGTTGCAGCAAAGCCAAGCAAGCTGAAATGAATCAGTTTAACCAGACCTGAGCTATCGAGCAGATTTCAAAGGAACAAGATCTTCCTGTCTATAAATCAGTCCAGATTGGAATGCATAGAAAGAACTGTTTGCAGAAAAATGCAAGTGAAGTCTGTGTTGTGTGATTATTCTATTAGGTTTATAATGCTGTTTAGCATTTAAAGTCTTCATTTCAAAGCTTTAAAAATAATGTATTAGGTGTTACTTATGACAATTTTGAGAGGGGCCTGGAACCTATCTCCCTCACTTCCCATTGACTTACATTATAAACTGGGTTTCAATTTACAACGGTTTCGATTTACAACCATTCCTTCTGGAACCTAACCCCGGCGTAAACTGAGGGCTACCTGTATAGTTAATTTAATTTGTAGTTTAATGTAATTTTAGTATAACAGTTAGGGTAGATTAATTATTAATTAAATATATTTTAATGTAATTTTAGTATAACAGTTAGGGTAGATTAATTATTAGTTAAATATAATTTAATGTAATTGTAGTATAATAGTTAGGGTAGGTTAATTAATAGTTTAATATAATTTTAGTATAATAGTTAGTGTAGGTTAATTAATAGTTTAATAGAGTTTAATGTAATTTTAGTATAATAGTTAGGGTAGGTTAATTAATATTTTAATATAGGGGTTAATAGGTTAATTTAGTTTATGGCGATGTGGGGGGCTGGGGGTTTAGAGGTAATAGGTTTAGTAAGTGGTAGTGATGTGGAAGGCCAGAGGTTTAGGGGTTAAGTTTATTAGAGTTGTGGCAGGGTCCGGGAGCTGCGGGATAGGGGTTAAACAGTTTAGTATAGTGGTGGTGTTTAGTGACAGTATAGAAATAAAGCTGTGGAAAAGCTGAATAGGAGCGAGATCGATGACTGTTAGTTAACAACAGTCCACTGCTCATCGCCCCGTACTTGGTGCGCAGCTTTTTGACAGCTTTTTTTGTTAAATATGGAGAGCATATTAAGTTTTGCGGCCGCGATGTTAGGTAATGTCAGGCGAGCGTATTGGTGCCGGTGAATGCAGCACAGTTGACGGCTTGATAAGTAGGCCTCTATGAATTCCGCTTCCTAAAAACAGGTGATTCAGTAACAGTGAGTAAGCAGTCGACCAGCCCAGGCAGGGAGTGTGAACTGATAGAGGTGCCTGAGGATAGAACTGAGAAACGCTGATTAAAAGAGGGGAAGTCACTGACTACCCCTAGTCAGTCCTCCAGGTATCCCCAGGGGTTCGTGTACCACAGGTTAAAGGGATAGGAAACTCCAAATAAAACTTGCATGATTTAGATAGAGCGTGTAATTTTAAGACATTTTTAAATTCACTTATTTTTTCAAATGCGCTTCGTTCTCTTGATATCCCTTGTTGAAAAAAAAATTGAACTATGCTAGTGGGAGCTAGCTGCTGATTGGTGCCTGCACACATTTGTCTCTTGTGATTGGCTAACTGCTAGCTAGTTGCCAGTAATGTAATGCTATTCCTTCCACAAAGTTTAACAAGAGAATGAAGCAAATGGGATAATAGAAGTAAATTGGAAAGTTGTTTAAAATTGTATGTTCTATCCAAATCATGAAAGAAGATTTTGGCATTTCCTGTCAATTTCTCGGTGTGAATTGTTCTCTAATCAGCGTTCTCCCCATATGGCACTTGTTGTAGCTAGAGCTCTGATTGGAGAACAATTCAGACCGTTAGCTCACAGAAAAAAAAAGGACTTTTGAAGTGAGCAGCGGAGGGCGGCGTATTTGAATTTTATATAAATATATATTAAAAAGTAAGTTACAGTGCATATTCATTACATCTGATGATTAAACTCCATGTAAAATATCACTACCATTCTAGATCTGATTTTAAAAAGGGAGAGTTTACCATCACTTTTTTGGGGGGGGGGGGTTCATCCCTTTAAATTTGACTTGTATGTCCATTATTCAATTTGAAAATTGAATAAAAAATGGTTCAGGGAGTTTTTTTGGGTGGGGATTAGATAGAGTTGCCACCTCAGCCATGTTTTCCTAGACACTTATGAGTTATACATACTGCAGGGTGTGCAGGGAGGAACATGTATTGTGTTTCTGGACAGCACTATTTATATTCCTCCCTGCACACCCTGCAGCATGTGTAACTTATAAGTGTTCTGTATTTTAAGGAACGGGTGGCAACCCTAGGATTAGATAACATAACATACTATTTCCCTTAGACTAAAACATAACCACACCCTAGCCTATAATGTCTTGCTGCACTCTCAGCAAACAGGTATTTCAACTAGCAATAGTGTTGATTTTGGCATTTCTGCACATTTTTAACTGAATGTTTAAAAAAAAAATTACATTATATTAACCTCAACATGGGAACAAAACGAGCACTTTCTACAGTTTTGTGACAACATTTTTATTTATTTCAAATTTTATAAACTTTTTTGTTTTAATGTATTAGATCCATCGCTAAGTGACTGACAGGGGAATCATAATTTACACCAGGGATGGTCAACAGCCCAAGGGCCACACTAGGTCCTCTGCACTAGTTTTTGTAGCTTATAGTAAAAAAGCAGAACTAAGAATGTGTGTCAATGTTTTTGTGGCCCCAAGAAAAATAGCAAACCTCAAAATTAAACAAAACTAGAAAGAGCCCTCTAGAGGGGAGAAAGCAGACAGAGCGTACCCAGCAGCCTTACCTAAATCTGGCCCTGTGCTATTGGAAATGTTCAGGAAATACATTTTGTTTTTGTTTAATGGCCATACATTTATATGTGGCCCTTAAGGCTTCTAGAATATTGATGCATGGCCCCCATGTTTTAGATCTGCATAGTAAAGAGCCATTATAGAGTGAAATTTACATTCTCTTATTTGTTGGAGATTGTCACCTTAACACAAGTGACCCTGCAATGCTATGTGTTTAACCCCTGCAAAGTGGTTTAACACATAGTTAAAGGGATATGGGATTTTTTTTTATTTCATGATTCAGATAGAGCAGGCAATTTTAAGCAACTTTTTAATTTACTCCTATTATCAATTTTTCTTTGTTCTCTTGGTATCTTTATTTGATAAGCAGGGATGTAAGCTTAGGAGATAGACCATTTTTGGTTCAGCACCTGGGTAGCGCTTGCTGATTGGTTCAAAATGTATCCATTTAAAGTACTAATCGGAGCTGCAGAGTACTGCTGGCCCGAGTGGGTACTGCTGCCAATAAGCAGTGACAGTCCAATGATCCAGCTCTGGGACTGCCCCTGTTGACTGGGTGACCAGCAGTTGCTCCTCAGGACCACCACTGCTTTGCAGCTCCTAAGCAGCACTTTAACCATGTGTAACCCCTGTTTGTGAATTAGAGCAGTGTTTCTCAACTCCAGTCCTCAGGACCCAGATTTTCATTATATCTTAACTAGAGCACAGGCGAAATAATCAGCTTATGGGTGAGAGCAGGTTAGTAACCATGGCTACTGATCAGATGATTATTTCACCTGTGCTCTAGTTAAGATATAATGAATATCTGGCCTGAGTAAGGGTCCTGAGGAATGGAGTTGAGAAACACTGAATTAGAGCTTGTCATTTCTCCACTATAATGTCCATTATAGGCAAACAATCCTTCTGAGCAAGTATTCTAGAATTCTTTCTTGCTATTTTAATGTTCTTTTTGTTTCTTAATATATATATATATATATATATATATATATATATATATATATATATATATATATATATATATATATATATATATATATATATATATTTCAAAGAGAATTGTTTCTCTTTTGCATGACATATATAAAAACTGAGATATATATATATATATATATATATATATATATATATATTTCTTCTTACTATAAATGGTACAAAGTAAATGGGTTATAAATTGACTTGATAAACTGTATAGCAGGCATTTGTAATGCTTTTTGTATGTTCTGAATGAATGAGAATTACTCTGTTGGAACTTGCTATAGTCTGTCATTATTGTGTAAGTTGACACTTGTATGGGTTGGGCATCCTCAACAGCAATTCTTTCGCATTATGTTGTTTGACACCTCCACCTTGGTATCAACACTGACGTTTAAGAATCTTGCTCAGAATTTTTAAAATTCTTTATTCCTTCTTTTTCTCTTGTAACTCTGTTTATACTGAATGAAGGAAACATAACCCGTAACCTGGAAGTTTTCCATCAAAGGATTTAAATAATTCTACAGAGAACATGGGAATCCTGTACTCTGAGGTATGTTGTACTTTTTATGGTGTATGTGTTTAACAATCACTTTAGCCATACAACTTCAGAAACTTTCAGCAATATACACCAGCTTGTGAGTGATTGTAATTTGTTCACCAATATAATTAACTTTATACTTTTAAAGACACTTGTTAAAATGAATAAGAATTATTATTTTCGAGGGGAATGTGAAAGTATTGTAGGCACATTTATAAAATTTTTGCTAAAGGGTAAAAGCAGAGAGCCGGGAACTGGCTAAGAGTTTTCTTTTTAAAGGAAATGGTTAAAAAATAACTACATACCCCAGGGCTCCTGAAGTTTTTTGAAAACCTAAACGTGGCCCCTGCAGTAAGTAGTTTTCAAAATTCTTCTTCCATAAGGGGAAATATGTTCACCTTACTTACTTAAAGTAACAGTGTACTGTAAAAATGTTCTCTGCTTTAATTTGTTCCCATTTATCCAGTGTATTAAATTGTTTTTAAAAAGCACCTTTACCTTTTTATTTTTTTCATTGAAAAAGCTGCTTATACCTGTTGTATTCCTACCTATACTGAAAATCTCAGCACTTCAGTGTTGGCTGTAGAAAAGCTGTGTTAAAATTGGCAGTAGAATAAATTGCACTCTAACTGGGAGATTAGGTTAGATTATTAATTAAAGGTTAATTTTCAATTGTATTGGGCTTAGTTATTAAGACAGAGCTACGATAATGAAGCATTTATGTGTATAAAAGTGATCCCTGCAACCACAGCCCATTTTAGTGTGGTTTCAAAGACCAAAAATAGCTGGTTCATATACAAAAATAAACATAAAGGTTATAGTCTGCTGCTGGAATAAGCCATTGGAAACAAGTTAAGGGGAATCCATTTTAAAGTTCACTGTCCCCTTTAAAGGGACAGTAAACTCAAAATTGAAATCCCCTTTATGCAAAGGAAATAAATAAAAATAATGTGCACCAACTGGGATTGAGGGCAATCTATCATTTGATAATTATCGATGTTATCATCTGCTGATTAGCCGTTTTTATGTCAGTGATCACAATCAGCCATTTTCAATGTTTATTGTGCATTTGTTTTCGGACAAATGTAAATTCGTACCTAAAATCAGATATTTGTTTTTGTAAACAAAAATGAATATCCAAATGAATGCAGCTACCAAATTTAAAGAAAACGAAAATCGCTAATCCTGTGCATTTGGTTTTTGGATGATAAAACACAGATCATGATTTTATTGTTTTTGGGAGATAACTTTTTCATGTTTCCTGGGTACTAATAGCAGAAGTTCAGAGCAAGCGTAAAATTATGATCCACCCCATTATTTCCTCATCTTTTCCTGTATTTTATTTTTATTGTCCCAGAGAGTCTAAAATGCATCCTACAGTATTACAATGTGATTGCTTGAGCAGTGCGAGTCCTCATGTATATCTGTCCCTAACTGGAAGGAAATAAATAATGTTTAAAAGGCTTTTCAAGAAGTATGACCCTAGACTGCAAAACAAGGCAAATTTGCTAACAAAGTGACAGTATATGCTCATTCATATATAAATCATCAAAAAGAAGAAACTGTGTTCAGAATCAAATAATCCCCTGGTGCTTAAAAACGTATATCAAAGCACCCAGTCGTGGGGAAGTTCTCGGTCCCAATTAACTGTGTATTAGTAAAGAACCAAAAAAAGTCAATATGAAAAGTCACTGGGGTAGGAACAGAGTCCGTTGTGCCTTATGGACAAAGTATAAAATGAAATGAAAGTAAAGTTCCACAGTTTCCAGGTGTCTCAAAAGCCTAATAGTCACGGGTGGCAGTGTTAAATCACAGTATTGCGTCTCCGATCAATTCTTACCCTCCAATCCGATGGTGGGGTGCCTGGGGACACTCCTGTACTTCTCCTCGAGTGGGCGATGAACCCTTTCGGGGGGGTGCAGTCTGTGTTTCCCTTCTCGGCGTGTCAGTAGATCCGACGCAAGGACGTTTCCTCAGTACCTAACCCGTGACGTTGCAAGGCTGGACCAAGTGGTGTTTCCTGGGGGGGGGGGGAAGCAATCCGTAAAGGCAAGTAATAACGGCTCTGTAACCCGGAGGTGGCTTGTGCTGGTGTATGGTGCTTAAAGCGGTAAACCCAACCGCTTGGGAACATAAAGTCAAAAAAGAGGAATAGCACCAATAAGTCGTAGCATCTGTTATGGTAAGAAATGTTTATTGTACAATCCAATGTTAGAGTACAAACAAAGTCACAGTGGAGAACGCCTGATGCGTTTTGCGCATGCGTAGATGCGCTTCTTCGGAGGCATCTTCGAAGCCTCCGAAGAAGCGCATCTACGCATGCGCGAAACGCGTCAGGCGTTCTCCACTGTGACTTTGTTTGTACTCTAACATTGGATTGTACAATAAACATTTCTTACCATAACAGATGCTACGACTTATTGGTGCTATTCCTCTTTTTTGACTTTATGCTCATTCATAAACAAGTATTTGATATGCAAGTGTTTTGCAATGCAGTACCTAATTGTTGATATATACTATGCATGTATTACAAAAACTTAATGTCCTTTTAAGGACTTTTATGATCATTACAAGTATTTCTCTACTTCCAGTTTATAAGTAAATAAGATATAGGTCTATTAAGATTTTAATAAAGATTAAAATGTAATCTAAGGTGACTTTGTATTTTAGCACTGTTTTTTTTTCAATACATGACCTGTATTGACATGCATATTATGTGTGAATGAATCTGTATAGTAGTGTTTTTAATTATGTCCCTTTTAAATATTAACTCCTTCTCGAGTAGAATTCAGAGATTCATGAATTTATATTTTCAAGTTGTGCTAAGAAAGGGGGATAGACGGTTGTGGTGGAGGGGGGGAGAAATCGGAAGCTATTAATTAACAGCTTTCTTTATTTTCATTTTTCCCTCACCTTGCAGTCACTGCTTTAATGCTTTGGGTGCACAAAGGCAATTGAATATTTTTTTTTTTTTTTTTGGTCAAATAAAGGGCCATTATAGTGAAAAAAATGACATGCAACCCTGCAGTTCTATGTGTTTTTCCTCTGCAAATTGGTTAAGTACATAGTTAAAGTACCACTCATGAGCTGCCGAGAACAACTGACACTGACCTAATCAGCTGGGTCGTGCACATAGCATCTCAGGGTCGCTAGTGAAAAAATTACACATTCTAAAAAAAAATAACTATTTCACTATAATGACCCATTAAGCAATCCCTCTGCTCTGCTGCTTAGTAAAATGAGCTTTCTGTGTTAAAGGGGCATTAAGCACTTTTTGTCTTTGTGTAAAAATCATGGTTTTCCCACACTCCATAGAGAGGCCAAAAAGCTAATTCTATCAACTCGGTTTGCAGGTTACAAAATTTGCTTTTTGTCCTATCCCAGGGAGTGTTGTAAAAGCATATATTTTTTTTTTTTTTTTTTTTTAAATACACAAAAGCAAGCAGAGTTGTTTTTTTTTTCTAAAGCCTATGCCTGGCATCCTCAAAATTGGCCCTCCAGAGGTTTTGGAACTACATTTCCCATGATGCTCAGTCAGCATATCAGCTAGTAGTTCTTGTGGTTTATTAATGAGGTTTGTATACAAATACATTTTGTGCCAGATTATAGAGGGATGTGAATCATTATCACTCATTCAGCTTGTCACAGGGCTCAAGCCCCAGATATGGTAGAAGCCAGATTTCTGCAAAGAAGCAGGGCGCAACCAGAATCAAGTGCAGTATTTAAGTAAAGAGAATACAACGCTACAAAGTTGCACTTACAATGTAAATGAAATTTTTATTCATCTTCAACAAAATCTACGTTTATGTTTACTCTTAATCCTTATTTATGGTCTCCTACTTCACAGAATCCCTCATTCTTCAACCTGACATAGTTCTCTTCTGGGGCTCATGCAGGGGAGTTTGTGAGTGCTATTTGAAGTTTAGCTAATGTCCGCTGTGGGTGGTCCTGGGTATTGACGGGTACCTGTCACTCAAAATGACCCCTTAAAGAACCCGTCAATACCCAGGACCACCCACAGCGGACATTAGCTAAACTTCAAATAGCACTCACAAACTCCCCTGCATGAGCCCCAGAAGAGAACTGTCAGGTTGAAGAATGAGGGATTCTGTGAAGTAGAAGACCATAAATAAGGATTAAGAGTCAACATATAAACGTAAATCCAAAATACGCAGGATGCATGGACCTTAGCTGTTCAATCCAAACAGACGCTGACCGGTGCTATCGATTTAAGGAGAGACGTGCGGGATACCTCATATTTTTATGTATTTGTTGAAGATGAATTAAAATTTTGTTAACATTGTAAGTGCAACTTTGTAGCATTGTATTCTCTTTACTTAAATACTGCACTTGATTCTGGTTGCGCTCTGCTTCTTTTCAGAAATGTGGCTTCTACCATACTCCGGGCGGTTTGAAGGACACCATCGGTGAAATAGCAGCAACCAGATTCTGCATTTGGACACTATCTACATATCTGGCGTTTTTGCTCATTGGTGAGACTAATATTGACGCAGAGCTTAAAAGTGGAAATTTACTTATTTTATTCACCTATTATTGATCTTTTACATTCTATATTATATGAAGTTCTTTTTATTATTTTTTTTTTTCTGATTAAGCATATATAGTTTATTTTGTATTACTTATTTATTGTGATCTATTCATCCAATTGGGCAACAAGCGCTGATTAATCTCCCTCTCCCAGATATGATAGGCTTCCAGCAACTCCCCTGCCCCATGGTTGCTGTTTTTTTTTTTTTTTTCTCATTTGGTCTGCAGTTGGATAAACAAGTGTAGGACAGCAGCAACCACTGAGCTGGGAAGTGCACTGAACATGAAATAACAGATTCAAAGATGTTTACATTTATTTGGTTGGCGGTTACAATGACTGAGGGTCCTGTAGTATCTGGTTGCTGCTACTGACTAAAATACAAGTTGACAACATTTTGATCCTCAGGTGCTTAAAGGGACACTACACACTTTGAGATAGTAATATAAAATGAAAAATTGTGTATATATATATATATATATCTCCAATATACTTTTTATTATTTTTGTTCCCTTTTCCTATAATTCCATTCTAAAATTGTGAGCATTTCAGTTCCTGATAGAAATGGAAGTGCAGAGCACTGTTATATTCTACACTGCCATTGGCTGCACACTCTAGTGACCTATTTATAACTGTCACTAATTGGCCACAACAGAGAAAGTAACTTAAGTTACAACATGGCAGCTCCTATTGTGGTGTGTGTGTGTGTGTGTGTGTGTGTATATATATATATATATATATATATATATATAACAGCTATTGAAATCTGTATAGTGCACAGCCCATTTTTGAGGGTTGGATAATATGACGTCATCACAGAAAATAAAAATGAGCTTTTATAATGTTCAAACTTATGCTGGACAGTATAAATAGGTATGTGATGATATAAAAACTGTAGGATATGATATTGATGGTCAGTTGATGCAACAAAAACGAAAGTTTTGGAATCCTTTTAATGTCCCTTTAAAGGTGTATGAATCCTCCCCCCCCCCAACAAAAAATTGTGGTTCACACAGAGCATACAATTTAAAAAAAAAAAAAAAGTTTCCAATTTACTTCAATTGTTAAATATGCTTCGTTCTAATGGTATTCTTTGTTGAAGAGATACCTAGGTAGGCATCTGAAGCACTTCATGGCAGAAAATAGTGCTGTGATCTTGAAAATGAGTAACATTCTTGCAAAACTGCTGCCATATAATGCTCCAGCCACATGCACGCTTACATTCCTGCTTTTCAACAAAAGATACCAAGAGAACGAAGAAAATGTGATAATAAAATTAAATTAGAATCACAAAAGAAACATTTTGGGCTTTATGTCCCTTTAATCATTGGTAATTAAATGCAGACTAGATGTGTTTTTCAAAAGTGGATGTTGTAAAACGTTGTCCTGCTCATGTAAACGATTTTAAAGTAATCTGAGAAAGTATTACAATTCTGAAAATGAGCTGGATATATGGACTATCCCCACTGAAAAAGGTTAAAGTGCAAGAATCCTGAACATGGATAAAATGTGGTGCCTAAGAGTGTCCCACATTCAGGGACCCACCATACACTAATGGCATTGCAAGAAGATTAGAAAAGTTGCACGTTCTTTTGCTTTTAATGAGCAGGCACTTCATTATGTTATGGTTAGTTTCTAACAGTTGTCATATGGAAAAAGGTGCCGTCATATTTGTAAAAAAAACAAGAGATATAGCAGACTGTAAAATAAAATTCTCAGTAAAGAGCAGGTATATTACTTCTATTATAAACGTAACACTAGATGGTGGTCATTGTTCTAGTGTGAGGTTGTTAGGATTTATTACTGGAAATAAGCAAAGGAAGGGTTATCCTGGTCTAATGTCTGTGTCCGTATAACTAGCGAAAAATAAGAGGGCATGGATTTCATTGTGGGTAAATATGGAAAAGGACAAAGATGTGATCTGAGTATTGCTCTGTGGACTCATACTTGCAATGCAGGGTTTCACAAATCTAAGAAGACATAGCTCCTGTGACTTTTCTGCTACTACATATATGTATAGACAGACAATGAAGAGTAGGGTTACCACCCGTCTCTTACAATACAGAACACTTATAAGTTACACATACTGCAGGGAGGAATATGAATAGCGCTGTCCAGAAACACAATACATGTTCCTCCCTGCAGCATGTGTAACTCATAAGTGTCAAGGAAAACATGGCTGAGGTGGCAACCCTAGGAGCAATGTGGTTGAAAACAGTACTGGAAGCAACAAGCATGAGATATTGTATGTCTAATTTGCATAACTTATCCAGAATCCTCATGTGCATTGGTAACAATGTATGCACAGTTCTTCTGGGGAAAAGCAAGGGGGGGCTACTTGCTTAGATGTGCTAGTTGATTATTCAATAATGCTATGGATATATATATATATATATATATATATATATATATATACGTATAGCACACTCTCTAGTTTTTGTGCCAAATTAAAAATGCAATTATAGAATATATCAGCAACATGTTAAAGGGACATTAAACACAAAATAAATGCTAGATAGAATGATGCATTCAAAGAAAAGATTTATCTGAGAATAGCATGTAGATGTATTTTTTTGAAGTTTCATTAGCTGTTTAAATAGTGACAAAATAAGTGTATAGTTTTAGTGTCTATAAAACAATGGGAGCAGCCATATTGTAACTTAGGTTACCTTCTCTACTGTAGCCAATTAGGGACAGTTATAAATAGGTCACTAGAGTGTGCAGCCAAACTCTGTGTGGAATATAACAGTGTTCTGCATTTCCATTTCTAATAGGGACTAAAAAGTTCACAATTTCAGAATGGAATTACAGGAAAAGGGGACAAAATAAATAATGAAAGTATATTGCAGATTATTTTTATATAAATGATGTTTTCATTTTAGATTACCATCTCAAAGTGTTTAATGTCCCTTTTTAAATTATGTAAAGTATTTGCATGTTAAATACATTTTTTTTACACTGATGCTGAAACTGTTCTGCATTAGTTAGACATACTAGATGGGTACAATGTGTCAGTTACAGCTGTGTACGTCATATTCACATTACAGAAACCCTCTTGCCATTAAGAGAATTAGTCGCCAGCGACTCAGCAGAATGACAGTATTGGTTATGTAACTATTTCCGTCAGTATGCATTCTTCCATAGTACATACAGTACCATTCATAGTCCTGAATCTATAATCACAATTCCCCAAATTCTCAAAGCATATTTTCTGTACCCAGACAGACAGAAATAATTTAGTTCTAAAGGTGAGATTCTTAAACTCTAGCTTGCAGCAAAATCATCATGCCTCCCACAGAAGGAAATTCATCTCGTAGTCTCTTTTGTGAGATAACACTTTGAACTGTTTTCCAATCAGTGCTCTTGCCACAAGGCACTCCAACAATTTTATTTTTATTTGTGACTAGAGTGTCAATTAGAGGACAGTTCAAACCATTTGCTCACGAAAAACAACATTCTGGATTTGTTTTTTACAAAGGGGAACGTTTACCATCACTTTAAGAGCAGGTTAGCATTTTGTACTCTCCCCTGGTACTGATCTCAGAGTATACAAAAGTCACTGATTAGTGCATCTGCAACTTCAGAGGCTGACTTAAAGGTATGGAAATATCAGTTGAGAGAAAAAGGGAGTTTTACAGAAATGAGGTAGAATGAAGTGTCGTACACAAGTAAAGGAGGAAATGATTGCGGAAGAGGAGTAAATCATGAGAAGAGTGTAGAAAGTGTATGGGTGAGTATAATAGCAGGGTTATAAAAAGGAGCCAGGTTAAGGAGGCTTTGTGAGTGTCAAGATTCTGCTGGATATGGGAAGCCAGTGAAACTAATGTTTAAGCAAAGCAGTCGATACAAAATGGTGGCTGAGGTACACGGGTCTGACAGAACGATTTGAGATGGAATGAAGTAGGTAGAATTGGGTAAGTGGAAGGCTAAAAAGTAAGTGATTACAACAGTCAAGATGGGAGCTGTGGAGAAAAAAGTTTAATAAGGATTCATAGAGGTTGTGAGGCAATAATTCAGTAAAACTCTATGGCTGAACTGTTTAAAGGGACAGTCTAGTCAAAATTAAACTTTGATGATTCAGATAGGGCATGTAATTTTTAAACAACTTTCCAATTTAATTTTATCATAACATTTTATTTGTTCTCTTGGTATTTGTTGAAAGCTAAACCTAGGTAGGCGTATATGCTAATTCCTAAACCCTTGTTGAAGGGGTGATCTAATCTGCCAATAGCAGTAGAAGGTAACATTTGGCTTTGGTATTGAGTAGGTCTTCTGTGTCCTATGTTAATGTTTTAGTACAAAGGATCTAAGCAGACTGCAAAGGCCTAAAAAAAAAAAAAAGAACATAAAATAGACCAGAGAGTTGTATCCATCTACTACTAGTTAAAGTATTACACTTTCACAATTAGGATAAAGTGTACAAAAAAAAATGAAAACCAATTTTTTTTTTTTTTTTTTTTTTTTTTTTTTTTTTTTATCAAATGTACCTCATTGCCACAGCTCCTTGAAAACATACTGAGATATGCCCAGGATTGTGCACATTTTGAGATCTGTTGAAATGAACATTGCTGCAAACATTGCCATATATCTTACGACGGGTGTGTGCTTCTGAGCCTACCTACATATACTTTATTGGAAAGTAGCTACGTTTTTAACAAAGGTTAACAGAAGTTCCATCTAATAAATCGCATTCATACACTAAATATCTCTCCCTGCTTGTTTACAGCAGACAAAAACTCCTTTGGTTCACCAGAGAGACAATTGTAAATTGCTGGCTGCATCTTTGATGAAAATGTGGTTTTGGGTGCTCCATTGAACCTGCATTAAAATAAGTGACTCACATTTAACAATAATTCATTATCTATGCTTCACTCCCTGTTTGCAAAGGGAAATACTGAATAAAAGAAAACTAAAGGACTATTATAAGGATAGGTCTTTTTTGTTGTGGCTTTTTAAAGGGACGGTAAAAACGCTTTGCATTATACTTGTATGATTTTGCCAAGTTTTCCTGTAATTTAAAAACTTTTCTGAGAACTGATAATGTACATGGCGGGCTTGATGAGATTAACCCTGTACAATATTTGACTCTAATTGGCTTCATCAGTTATGTTAAGATACAAACTGCAAAACCAATAGTTTGTTAACATAAGGACCGTGGCTAGATGTGTTTACTCTAGTAACAATTTCAGATTGGCTCTTCCAAATAAGGCAAACGGTGAATGGAGTTTAGCTATTGAAAAAAAACCAACTGTATCTAAGGTAATAATGACTTCCAAACATTTTACAAATGTTCAAAGGACATGAAACAATTTTTTTTTTTTTATTATTCTTTCATGAGTCAGAAAGAATAGTTTTAAACAATTTTCCAATTTACTTCTATCTAATTTTGTTTTATTCTTTAGGTATCCTTTGTTGAAGAAATAGCAATGGACATGGGTGAGCCAATAACACAAGGCATCTGTGTGCAGCCACCAATCATCAGCTACTGCTCCTATTTAGATATGCTTTTCAACAAAGGATATCAAGAGGATGAGGCAAATTAGGTAATACAAGTAAATTGGAAAGTTGTTTAAAATTATATTCTTTCTGTTTCATGACCCTTTCAGTATGTTAGATTAGTGTGTGTATGTGTGTGTGTATATATATATATATATATATATGTATGTATATATATATATATATATATATATATATATATATATATATATATATATATATATATATATATATATATATATATATATATATATATATATATATATATATATATATATATATATAATAAAAAAAATTTTTTGCCTCTTTATAAATTAATGGTAAGACACCACCTTGAATATGCCATGCTATTTTGGGCACCAAAAACATTTTGTAACTGGAAAAAGTGCAGAGGAATGTGACGAAAATGAGGGGCGATGTGAAGGACCGCCTGGTACCCCGAATGAGTACCTCCGTCGGAACACTTCCCTTGTCCTGGACATCCTTTTATCCAGAGCAATAGCTCCTGCTACCCCCCTTTGACCGCAGTCTAAAGTTATGGAGGAGAACAGATCTGAGGCAACACTTTAGTTGTCTGAACACAAAAATGAACACTTTATTTGAAAGCAGCACACAGATTTATACACCCTGGCATTCCAGATTTACAGAGCTTCAGGTTACATAGGGAATTGGTTAAACAGTAAAGCAAACATATGAACAATACATCAAACCTCTAACAATTGTCTATTCACAGGTAAAACAGTAAAAAGAGGAGAATGTTCCAAATCCCTTAGCAAAACTTTGTGAGGCTGACACTCAGGTTGATTAAAAGAAGTAATCTTTATTAGAATAGTCCATAGGTATACAGCTAGACACCAAGGGTAAAAACAAAGTAAAGGTAAACAGGTAAAACAGATTAACATATCAAGTTAATTAACTGGGGAAGAAAGTTTACTCAGACAATCTGATGTTGGGCAGTCTAGTTAACATAATCACACAGGAACACAATCGGTTTACCCAAACAAACTCCTGAGACACAATCGGATTAGAAACGTAAATAAAATACATCTTATTACAGAATATAAGAACAGCTCTTATTAACTATTAAGTCCTTTTATGCCCACTTGGTTTATAGAGTCACAATTGCGCCCACAAGGGGCACTCACACCCTGTACCCATCCTGTATTTATGGATATAGGGTGACATGGACTTAAGACAGAGTTATGAAAGTACATGGGGTGTCCAGGATATAAAATTCCACATTTGTCTCTGGGTATCCACCTTAAGCCCATGTACCTCCAGCCCAAATAATGTTCCATAACAGGCCCTCAGATCTTAGTGACTCACATTACAGGCGAGATTACATATGCGGCACCAGCGTCAGCGCAACTGCTGAAACCCTTGCACATCGGAGATTCCAATAAACCCCGCCGGCAGTTCATAAAGTACCGTAAGTCGGATAAACTAGCAATGTCCAGAAATGAGCGTAAATACAAATTTCTGGAGTCGACAGTGACTTACGGCACTTTACAAACTGCCAGCGCCTAAGAAAATAAAAACAAAAATGTCAAATCTCCCGTAAAAGTCTAACCCGCCTCCCAAAAATAAATCCAACATGGAAAACCCATATATCCGCCATCAAACCCACATCACAACTAATAATAAATGTATTAACCCCTAAACCGAAAACCCCCCAAAGCACAATATGCCTAATTAAACTATTAACCCCTAATCTGCCATTCACCCACATCGCAAACTTCCTAGTAAAAGTATTAACCCCTAAATCAGCCAACCCCATCACAAACTACCTAATAAATGTATTAACCCACATCGCAACAAACCTTATAAATCGATTAACCCCAATCCACCAAACCACACAACACATTAATCTTAATAAAACTACTAACCCCTAATCCGCCAAACCCCCACAACGCAAATAACTAAAGACCACTGCTCCATAACCCTGTCCGCCTGCTCTGAGCAGGCAGACGGGAATCGCCAGAATTCAACACGATCGGGTTGATTGACACCCCCTGCTGGCGGCCCATTGGCCGCGAGTCTGCAGGGGGCGGCATTGCACCAGCAGCTCTTGTGAGCTGCTGGTGCAATGCTGAATACGGAGAGTGTATTGCTCTCCGCATTCAGCGATTGTCTTGCGGACCTGATCCGCACTGTCGGATCAGGTTCACAAGACATTTGTTAAATTGGCCTCAATTATTTTAAAATTTGTATTATGTTTGATTCAATATAATCTTAAGATGATGGCTCAAAGGGATAGCCCACCTAACATTAAACTGTCATGATTCAGATACAGCAGAAATTAAAATCACCTTTACTGTCATGCTATTTTCAGTATATTTCTTCCTTCTCTTGAATTTAATTTTCATTAAGAAATTTCATCTTATATGCCAGCCCATTTTATAACACCTGTGAAGGGGTAGTTTTTAAAACTAGATTGCAATCAGGAGGAGTTACACAGGTAGAGAGAGAAGACTGGCCCAACTCTTAAAATATCCATTGATTGCAAATAAATACATACGATACCCTGATGACATGTTATGTTCGCAATTATTCCTGCTCAGAATAATATACATTTACACTATACATATAGTGGTATAAATAAACGCAGAGATATGAAAGACAACATTGTTTATAACAATAAAAAGGAACATGTAAATATGTTTGCAAAAGATTTCTGACATAACACACACTATATATATATATATATATATATATATATATATATATATATATATATATATATATATATATATATATATATATATATATATATATATACACACACACATATGTATGTGCAAAGATATATGTACAAATTCTAGCATTAATAATCATTTATAATAAAATAAATAACATGAGATGAAAGCATATCATGATTTCTAGAAATACAAATACACATTAATTGATGTGAAAGTTTCATAACAAATAAATATAAAAATAACTTTCTATGAGATATTGTTTGAGGTATAAATCAAGCTATTTCTTGGACATTAACAGATGAGAAATAAAAGATTAGCTTTAGAGAAATGGGCTCATGGACAGTAATGAAATGGTATAAATAAAGTTGGGGGAAAAACCCAAATAACCGCGACATTGATGACTGTTAGTTAACAGTCCGATGCTCATCGCACCATACTTGACGCATGTGTTTTTGACATGTTTTTTGATAAATAAGGGCATTATATGTAGATCCACGGCAGCGATGTTTGGCGAGCATATTGACGCCGGAGAATGCACCAAGATTGACGCTTTGATAAATAGGCCCCCATATGTTTTAGGATTGTAAAAAAAAAATAGTTACATGTAAATAACTTTTGGTATTTTTATCAAATGTCCTGAAATTTTTTAGAATATGTTTGAATAGATAGATTAATGTATTGGGGGAAATAAAACATTGAAGTTAAATCTTGTACGTTAAGCCACATTAAGCTCCTCAAACACAAACTTAATGTCACTCATTTGCCTTGTGAGAAACCAAAATCCATGAAACTTCTAGGATAGGCTTGGATAGTGAAAAACAGGTTGTGCCAAGTTTCAAGGCAATTGATTGATGTTTAGGCACATTTTGGTACATTAAAGGATTCCAAAAGGTTCTAATTTTGTGTACCAATAGACCATAAAAATTAAATTTTGCATGTATAAATATTATAACATACCTATTTGCTGCCTGTAACGAAGCTTCTGAACTTGAGAATATTTCATTTTAATTTCGGGTATTACGTCATTTCAGACAACCCTCAAATATGGGATAGGCGTGCAATCCGACAAACTTACCAATAGAAATTACAGTTTTTACATATCATTATTTTGCAATTTTCTGACCATGCGCATGCACATATCTATTTGTTAAAATTCCTAAAATTAATTAATAATTGTTTTTTAAATATATAAATATAGATATATCATCGTTAAAAATCCACTTAGTGTTGTTATATGTATACAATTCCTAAATATGATTAAGCTGGTCTGCATGTTTTCCTGCGGTGACGTCTGCTATGACGAGTAGGTTAAATTGCGCATAGCGGCAAAAATGCCATGTTGATAACTGGGGTTATTGATGTGGATTGAAGGATTAGAAGTTATTGCCGGTCAGTGGGTTCGGAATTCAATAAAAATTCCGAAGACAAATACTACTAAACGGTAAATATTTGATGCATTATTGTAATTACAAACGTGGGTTTGTAAAAATTTAACTTAAAGGGTTTTGTGTCCCTTTAAGTTCTAATTACGCTAAGCCGTTTAAATGAAATGTTTTAAGACTGTAAAAAAATGGTTAAATGTGAATATATTTTGGTATGTTTTACCAATTGTCTTAAAAATTTCAGAATATGTTGGAATAGATAGATAGATTATTGTATTGTGGGAAGTTTGCGGAAAATTAGTTAACATCCACGTTAAGCTCCCCAAAAAACAAACTTAAAGGGACAGTCTAGGCCAAAATAAACTTTCATGATTCAGATAGAGCATTTAATTTTAAACAATTTTCCAATTTACTTTTATCACCAATTTTGCTTTTTTCTCTTGGTATTCTTAGTTGAAAGCTTAACCTAGGAGGTTCATATGCTAATTTCTTAGACCTTGAAGCTCACCTCTTTTCAGATTGCATTTTAACAGTTTTTCACCACTAGAGGGTGTTAGTTCACATATTTCATATAGATAACACTGTGCTCGTGCACGTGAAGTTATCTGGGAGCAGGCACTGATTGGCTAGACTGCAAGTCTATCAAAAGAACTGAAAAAGGGGCAGTTTGCAGAGGCTTAGATACAAGATAATCACAGAGGTTAAAGTATATTATTATAACTGTTGGTTATGCAAAACTGGGGAATTGGTAATAAAGGGATTATCTATCTTTTTAAAACAATAAAAATTCTGGTGTAGACTGTCCTTTAATGTCACTCATTTGCCGTGTGGGAGCTAAAATCCATGAAACTTCTAGGATAGGTTTGGATAGTGAAAAACTGAGGTTGTGCCAATTTTCAATGCAATTGATTGATGTTTAGGCAAATTTTGGTACATTAAGCTCTTTTTTACGTTAAGCCAACATTTTCAGAATATCTTTGAATAGATAGATTAATGTATTGTGGGAAGTTTGAGGGAAATTGGTTACAATCTAAGTCCAATTTTGTACTTTAAGCCACATTAAGCTCCCCCAAAAACAAGCTTAATGTCACTCATTTGCCTTGTGGGACACCAAAATCCATGAAACTTCTAGGATAGGTTTGAAAAGTGAAAAACTGATTTTTGTGCCAAGTTTCAAGGCAATTGATTGAAGTTTAGGTGAATTTTGGTACATTAAGCTCTTTTTACATTAAGCTGCTCACATTAAATGTTTTAGAATTGTAAAAAAAAAAAAGGTTAAATGCGAATAACTTTTGGTATGTTTTATCAAATTTCCTGAAATTATCAGAATATTTGAATATACAGATTAATGTATTGTGGTAAGTTTGGGTTAAGCCACATTAAGCTCCCCAAAAAACAAGCTTAATGTCACTCATTTGCCTTGTGGGAAACCAAAATCCATGAAACTTCTGGGATGGGCTTGGATAGTGGAAATCTTGGATTGTGCAAAATTATGCAGCAATTGATTAAACTTTGGCCACTTTTTTACTCATTAGGCTACATTAAGCCATTTTCACATTAAATGTTTTAGGATGTCCCAATTTTAAACAGCTTTCCAATTTGCTTCCATTAATAAAATGTGCAGTCTTTTTATATTTTCACTTTTTGAGCTACTACTGAGCATGTGCAAGAATTCACAGATTCATATATACATTTGTGATTGGCTGATGGCTGTCACATGATCGACGGGGAGTGAAAATACATATAACTTTAAAATTTGTCAGGAAAAAATCTACTTATCATTTGAAGTTCAGACTAAGTGCTAATGTATTGTCTTGCTATCATGCATTTGTTTGTGCAAATCTACTGTAGTTACTTGCCCTTTGAGGAACAGAGATTTCACCTACAGCAGTATAAAGGTTATTTTAACAGTAACAACAATAAGGATATGAATTTCTCTGCCTAATGATGTTGTTTTATAGATGTTTTTTTGACAAAGCAGCATATTCAAGGATATAACAGTTAGTATTGACAACATTGTAACTTGTCGATCCGATGGGTGCTCAACAGCCGACTGCACAGTTTCCAGAGACTCAGGCGGTTAAAGGGATATTCTAGTCAAAATTAAACTTTCATGATTCAGTTAGATCATGCAAGTTTCTAATTTACTCCTATTATTACATTTTCTTCTCTTGATATCTTTATTTGAATGTCAACTTAGGAGCTGTTCCATATGTGGTTCAGCACCTGGGTAGCGCTTGCTGATTGGTGGCTACATTTAGCCACCAATAAGAAAGCGTTACCCAGGTCCTGAACCAAAAATGGGCCGGCACATATGCTTACATTCTTGCTTTTTCAAATAAAGATACCAAGAGAACGAAGAAATAATGATAATAGGAGAAAATGAGAAAGTTGCTTAAAATTGCATGCTCTATCTGAATCAGGAAAGTTTAATTTGGACTAGACTATTTCTTTAACCCCTGACAAGTCTTTGCCCGATTTTCTCTATGTGTTGTGTTTTTAATTTGTTTTGTAATTTTGCCTATTGTCTGGGGGGTCCATGTACAAAGCAGTGAGAGCTGCTTCAGAGCCCTTGCGGTGCAGGTTCGCATATGCGAGCCTGCTTCCCCCAATATAAGAAGCAGCGGTCATTAGACCACTGCTTCTTACACCCTGAGGCGGCGAGGGAAAAACAGAGAGCTTGCTCGCTCTCAGTGATTGACAGCCCCTTCAGTCACTCGATTGGTTGCGCAAATGAAGGGGCAGGCATTACACACTGTGACTGTGTAATGATGCATACGGGCCAGCGGACGAACAGATCTGCTGCCTGTATCACAAGTTGAGAAGCTGTCTGCCCGCCTCTTAGTACATGGAGCCCAGGGTTGTCCAGTTTGAGAGTGCAGTCCATTTCCATGTTTTGTATGTGTTTAGAGAAATGACATAGGGCCCATGCACCCTGGTGTAGTTCTCAGATTGATTATAAGCTTGCTTTAAATGGCTGTAGATAGGGACCCAGGAGGGAAGATACTCACTCTGATTTGTCATGTGCTTGAACCGTTTGGCCAGATGCTGTAACTAACTCTTTTTTTTTGCTTTTACTCTTGCTGCGTGCTTGCAAGAGTGCCAGACTTTCTCTCTGTGTATATATTAAAATATATATATATTTATTAATTTCATGTAAGGGGGAGCCAGCACACACTTTAATGCTCAACTTCCGTGGTGGTCTTCAAGGCAACAGTTTTTCAGAAGATAATCCTTTATTTCACAGTTAACGTTTTTGGGGTTACCCCCGTTCTCAGACCAACAGAACAAACAAAACACCCACCTATTTAAGAAGAACCCATCACTGTGTGATCCCAAGCAGCTGTGCCCCTGCACGCCTACCAAGTGCTACTGCGCAAGTGCCAGGATGCTACGGAGCACCTCAGAGGACCAAATCAAGCAGACATAATAAGCAATCGCCATAAGATTTCTCCACATGATCATGCTACATCTAAAAAATGCAAATTACACAGAGTCAACAAAACATATGTATATACAGAACCCAGCAAAGATGATGATCATAGACTATAATAGAAAATAATTATGATGTAAATGAGCCCCTAAGCCTTTAGTATGTGTTTTGTGGAGTATATTATGTTTAATTACAAAGTTGATAAGACTGTTAGGTGGGTGCTTGGTTTCCATTCGGTGTTCTGGTATGCGTGTGTGAATGGCTGCGTACTTCATAGGTGGATAGAGTTTTATGTGATCATTGCTCATAGCAGTCTGTGCGTGCTTGTGTATGTGCAATGACAGCTGCTTCCTATGCTGGTTTGATATTGCGCCTTACTGCGCTCCACAACTGCTTATCTATAATGTATGGGGCTCTGAGTGTATATTAACTATAGCATTTTGATGCCTACTGTCTGGTTCCTCGCAGTACACTGTTCATAGTTCTTATTTTAGACATGGTTGTGAGTTGGTTGCTAGGCAACCATGTTCAGCTGGTAGATGGATGGTTGTTGGCTCTATACTTCGTAGGTAATTATTTTCTATTATAGTCTATGATCATCATCTTTGCTGGGTTCTGTATATACATATGTTTTGTTGACTCTGTGTAATATGCATTTTTTAGATGTAGCACGATCATGTGGTGAAATCTTATGGTGATTGCTTATTAGGTCTGCTTGATTTGGTCCTCTGAGGTGCTCCGTAGCATCCTGGCACTTGCGCAGTAGCACTTGGTAGGCGTGCAGGGACACAGCTGCTTGGGGTGATGGGTTCTTCTTAAATAGGTGGGTGCTTTGTTTGTTCTGTTGGTCTGACGTGGGTAACCCCGAAAATGTTAACTGTGAAATAAAGGATTATCTTTTGAAAAATGGTGAGTGCCTTCCAATTGTCCATTGTGTGTGTATATGATATAAAAAGTCTACACACCCCTGTTAGAATGTCAGGTTTCTGTGATGTAAAATAACGACACAAAGATAAATCATTTCAGAACTTTTTCCACCTTTTTAATGTGACCTACGAACTGTACAACTCAATTGAAAAACAAACTGAAATGTTTTAGGTAGAGGGAAGAAAAAAATATAAAAATTAAAATATGGTTGCATAAGTGTGCACACCCTTAAACTAATACTTTGTTGAAGCACCTTTTTGATTTTATTACAGCACTGTCTTTTTGAGTAGGAGTCTATCAGCATGGCACATTTTTGACTTGGCAAGATTTGCCCACTCTTCTTTGCAAAAACACTCCAAATCTGTTAGATTTTGAGGGCATCTCCTGTGCACAGCCCTCCTCAGATCACCCCACAGATTTTCAATCGGATTCAGGTCTGGGCTCTGGCTGGGCCATTCCAAAACTTTAATCCTTTGTTGATTTGGATGTATGCTTTGGGTCGTTATGCATAAAGATGAAGTTCCTCTTCATGTTCAGCTTTCTAGCAGAAGCCTGAAGGTTTTGTGCCAATATTGACTTCTATTTGGAACTATTCTTAATTCCCTCTAGCTTAACGAAGGACCCAGTTCTAGCTGAAGAAAAACAGCCCCAAAGCATGATGTTTCCACCACCATGCTTCACTGTGGGTATGGTGTTCTTTTGGTGATGTGCAGTGTTGTTTTTGCACCAAACGTATCTTTTGGAATTATGGCCAAAAAGTTCAACCTTGGTTTCATCAGACCATAACACCTTTTCCCACGTGCTTTTGGGAGACTTCAGATGTGTTTTTGCAAAATGTAGCCTGGCTTGGATGTTTTTCTTCGTAAGAAAAGGCTTTCGTCTTTCCACTCTACCCCATAGCCCAGACATATGAAGAATACGTGAGATTGTTGTCACATGTACTTGCCAGATATTCCTGCAGCTCCTTTTAATGTTGCTGTAGGCCTCTTGGTAGCCTCCCAGACCAGTTTTCTTCTCGTCTTTTCATCAATTTTGGAGGGACGTCCAGTTCTTGGTAATGTCACTGTTGTGCCATATTTTCTCCACTTGATGATGCCTGTCTTAACTGTTCCATGGTATATGTAATGCTTTGGAAGCTCTCTGTGGACCATGGCTTTTGCTGTGGGATGCGACTAAGAAAATTTCAGGAAAGACCAACTAGAGCAGCTGAACTTAATTTGGGGTTAATCAGAGGCACTTTAAATGATGGCAGGTGTATGTTGACTATTTAACATGATTTTGAATGTGATTGCTTAATTCTGAACACAGCTACACCCCTAGTTATAAGTGTGCACACTAATGCAACCACTTTTTTTTTTTTTTTTTTTTTTTTTTCTTCCCTCCACCTAAAAGATTTCAGTTTGTTTTTCAATTGAGTTGTACAGTTTAAAGGTGGAAAAAGTTCTGAAATGATTTACCTTTGTCTCATTTTTTTACATCACAGAAACCTGACATTTTAACAGGGGTGTGTAGACTTTTATATACATCTATACATACACCTTGTCATATATACACCTTGATGGTATTATGTCCCATTTTAAAGGGACATAATACCATCACACATATGCTAAATCACTTGAAAGTGATGTAGTGTAACTGTAAAAAGTAGACCAGAAAAAATCACCTGAACATCTCAAAGTAAAAAGGAAGATATTTTACTACAAAATTTCTTCAGCTCACAATAGTAAATGCTATGTGGACAGTTATCATTCAGCTACTTTTAGCTGCATATTTAGGGGAAAAAAACAAAACAATAAGCTTTATCACATCTGATGTCACACTTGTACTGTGATATCATGAAATTTTATTGAAACCTTACGATATTTTATAGTAAACATCCTTAAACTGAGGAAGGAATTTCATAACTGTGCCTGCACATGTCAGATCCAAACTCCCTTGTAAGTCCCGGAACTAGCATCCTGATTGGCTGCTTTAAGTCTCTTTACAATAGGATGCGGCTACAGATGTGAGATTTTCTAGTAAAAAAAAAATGCAGATATGGTGCAGCACTGTAATACTTTATTTTAATGCTTTACATGTGTTTTTATTAAACTTTTATTCTAGCCCTAACATTTTTCTTCAGGTCTCAAGTCAAATAATATGAGCGATGTTTAGCATGGCCACGCTATCCATTTAAAGTATAAAGTAAGCTAAATATATGTTGGCTGCACTAAACATTTTCGGGTAATTCTGTTTTACCATGGAGTTGTATTACCAAATTGTGCGTTAAACTTAGCGCAGGCCCGCAATATTGATACCGCACTCTGCTCTATCAATAGCGCTCGCCTTGTAATCTGGGCCACATTTAGGCCTAGAATACCAGTTTAGCGCAAAATGGCACTTTCACGAGTGCAATATTTGCGCTCCCCTCAGTAATACCAGCGCATACAAAAATGCGCTGGTATTACAAGTGAGGCAAAATGCACCTTTGCATTGCCTGGAAGCCTTCGCTCTAGAGAACGCACTTCTATAGGCTAGGATGGGAGCCCTGTTCTCATGCCGCGTGAGACACAGCAAAGTAACGCAGCACAGGGGGTAATTTCAGCTACGTTGGGCAGCAAATTAAAAATATATATATAGGAATATATACATACATATTTATGTGTATATAAGATGCTCAAAAAACAAAGTATTGCAGTATGCAGTGATACCTTTTTTTATTGGATTAACATAATATTTCAAAGACAAGATTTCAAGAGTTTTCCTCTCTTCCTCAGTATTGCTTCAGACCTGAGGAAGAGAAGAAAACTCTTGAAAGCTTGTCTTTTAAATATTATATTAGTCCAATAAAAAAAAAGGTATCACTGCATACTGCAATACTTTGTTTTTTGAGCATCTTATCTACTGGACTAACACGGCTAATCCAATCTTCACTACTATGTGTATATACATATATTAACAATTAAATATATCTGTATACAAGCATATACATATATATTTACATTGAAACAGTCCCCTTTCACCTCTAAAGGCACTTTTCAGTGTCGTTTTTTTTCTTCTAACACTCTACATCCTCTCACTTTAACCCCTTATAACTTCTTGGCGCAGGGGTTTTATTTAATTTTTTTTTAAAAGGAACTGTACCCTTTTATTTTGGGGGCAATTGGGGTACATTTTTATAATTAACCAGAGGTCTGACCTCTGGGTAAATGTGCAAATTTGCCCCTTTACAGGCACACGTTAAAATAGCACTACGCTTCTAATCTAGCCCTTAACCAGGATTAATGAAGAAAAAAAATAATTATATCCTAGAAATTAGAGCTCTCTAGGTTTTACATGAGAATGTCCTTTTTAAATTTATCACACGTTATGTGCTAGGACTTCCCTTTTATAAAAGACTGTAATTAAATGTATTCTGAAATATCTGATAGAAATGTTTTAATAAATTCACTTTAAAAATTAGTATCTTCTCCTTTTTTTTATCATTGTAGCCAATCTGCCATGCTGCGTATCAAAATGACATACAGGAGGTCCAGCACCTTCTAAAAGAAGATCCCAAAAATCTGAATGTTAAGGATAATTGTGGTGGTGACACTCCCCTAATCTGTGCCTGCAGAAAAGGTCACATTAGAATGGTCAGTTATCTACTGGCAATGAAAGCCGACGTGAACCTCAGAAATAATGTAAGAAACTATTATTATTATTATTATTATTATCATCATTATCATGTATTTGTATAGCGCCGCCAAATTCCGTAGCACTGGGTACAGTGATATGGGTATACAATGACAAAGATTTGTGATAAAATACAAAACAAAACATATCTAGTACAGGAGGAAGAGGGCCCTGCTCCGGAGAGCTCAGTCTATAGGTTTAGGGTGCAGAGACATAAGGTTGGGGTAGCTTGTTACATCGGTTGTATTTGCAGCAGTGAGTCAGGCAGTTCATGTATTAGTTTGGTTCGGATGCGGGATGGAGGAGAGATGGTAAGCCTCTCTGAATAGGTGGGTTTTCAAGGATCGTCTGAAGCTATACAAGGTTGGAGACAGTCTAATGGAGCGGGATAGAGTTCCAGAGGACCGGAGCAGCACGTGCGAAGTCTTGGAGGCGGGAGTGGGACGTAGATATAACAGGAGTGTAGAGACGTAGGTCAGAGGTTGATCGAAGAGGACGGGATGGGGAATATTTCACGATGAGAGGAAATATAGTTGGGAGTTAGACTGTTGAGTGCTTTGTAGGTTAAGACTAATACTTTAAATTGTATTCTGGAGTGTATGAGGAGCCAGTGTAGAGACTGGCAGACCGGAGCAGCTGATGTAGATCGTCGACTTAGGTGGCTGAGTCTAGCAGAAGCATTCATAATTGGAGGGAGGAGAGGCGGTGTTTTAGAAGGCCATTTAGGAGTAGATTGCAATAATCAATACGTGACAAAATGAGGGAATGAGTAAGGAAGGGACGAATTCTGGAAATGTTGCGTAGTTGTGAACGGCAGGATTTGGTAAGTGCTTGTATATGTGTGTTGAATGTGAGCTCTCAGTCTAGTGTGACCTCAAGACAGCGGACCTGGGGTGAGGTGTTGAGAATAGAGTCTCCAACCATCAGAGAAATGTCAGGTGTTGGATGTCTCGAAAATGGGGGATAAGAAGCAGCTCAGTTTTGGAAAGATTGAGTTGGAGGTAGTGTGAAGAGAAAATTGCAGAGAGGCAGTCAGAAATCTGGTTGAGTAAAGAGGGAGAGATATCAGGAGAGGAAAGATAGATTTGGGTATCAGCATATAGGTGGTACTGGAATCCAAAGGAGGCTAAGTTTTCCAAGGCAGGATGTGTAAAGAGAGAAAAGCAAGGGGCCCAAGACAGAGCCTTGCGGTACTCCAACTGAGAGAGGCATAGGATCACAAGATATGTTGTTAAAGGAAACTGAAAATGAGTGGTTTGAAAGATATGATGCAAACCAGCAGAGGGATGTGTCTCGGATGCCAAATGAATGTAGTATTTTTAGGAGGAGAGGATGGTCAACTGTGTCAAAAGCTGCAGACAGGTCAAGAAGAATTAGTAAGGAGTAATGGCCTTTTGCTTTAGCTGATAACAGGTCATTTGTTACTTTAGCAAGAGCGGTTTCTGTTGAGTGTTTAGGGCGTAAACCAGATTGTAGTGGATCAAGTAAGGAGTTAATTGTGAGAAATTGAGTTAGCCGATTATAGACTAGTCGGTCCAATAATTTTGAAGCAAAGGAAAGTAAGGAGACCAGTCGATAGAAGGCGTGGAGGGGTCAAGCGAGGGCTTTTTTAGGATTGGTATGATTGACGCATGCTTGAATGTGTCAGGAAATGTGCCAGCAGTGAGAGATTGGTTAAAGAGATGGGTTAGTGAAGCAGAGATGGAGGGAATAAGTTGTGAAGGAATATTGTCAAGTGGGCAGGTTGTGAGATGAGTCAAGGATAGGAGTGCAGAGACTTCTTCCTCTGTTACAGGAGGGAAGTAGCATAGATTTTTGTTAATAGAAGGGGTGGGTAGGATCGCTGGGTTTGCGGGGTGTGAGGTGCAGATCTCTTTTCTAATGGTGTCCATTTTATTTTTGAAGTGATCAGCATTCAGCAATAATTTGAGCAGTGAGGTTGGTAGTGGGCGGGGGGGCAGGCGGACGTAGAAGGGAGTTAAAGGTTGAGAACAGTTTTCTGGGGTTGGATGAGTGAGATGACACAAGGGAGGAGAAATAGACTTGTTTGGCCAGGCTAAGCGCAGAGTTGTAGGACTTAAGGGTGAATTTATAATGTTGGAAATCAGCACAGGTGCGTGATTTCCTCCACTGCCGTTCAGCAGCCCGTGAGCATCGCTGAAGATATCTGGTCTGTTTAGTGTGCTACGGTTGCCGTCGAGTGATTGATGTACGTCGAAGAGTGGAGGGTGCAGTTTTGTCAAGTGTTGATTTTAGTGCCAAATTATACTGTAGAGTCACGAGGTTTGGACAAGAGAGGGATGAAATGTCAGAGAGCAGAGGACTCAGTTGAGTGGAAACGTCTGTGAGATCCAAGTCATTTAAATTCCTGTAAGGTAGCAGTTTTTTGGGGGTTTGCAAATATGTAGCAGGTAGAGTAAGAGAGAAAGTCAATAGATGGTGGTCAGAGAGAGGAAATGGGAAGTTAAGGGAGTTGGAAACGGCACAGGGATTTGTGAAGACCAGGTCTATGGAGTTGCCTTCGCAGTGTGTTGGAGATGTTGTCCACTGGGACAGGCCTAAAGAGGTGGTAAGGGATAGAAGTTTAGAGGTAGCAGGCGTGTTAGGCTTATCAAGGGGTATGTTGAAGTCCCCTAAGATGAGAGAAGGGACATTAGAAGATAGAAAATGTGGTAGCCAGGCTTCAAAGTGGTCCAGAAATTGTGATGCTGGGCCAGGGGGCCGATAGATGATAGACTGCAACACGAAGAGCTATAGGGGAGAAGAGGTGGATAGCGTGAACTTCAAAAGATGAGAAGGAAAGAGAGGGGGGAAGTAATGCAGTGAAAGGTACTGTGCGGAGACAGGATAATTCTTACTCCTCCTCCTTGTTTGTCTCCAGGCCTGGGAGTGTGACTGAAGTGCAGGCCGCCATTGGACAGAGAGGCTACAGCAGTTGTGTTAGACGAGGAAAGCCAAGTTTCAGTGAGTGCTAACAGGTTAAGTGAACGTGAAATAGGTTGTGAATAGATGTAAGCTTATTGCATACCGAGCGTGCATTCCAAGGGGCACACGAGAATTGGGGTGTACTAATAGAGGTGCAGTTAATGAGGTTTAGAGGGTTACGTGGGCAAGATGTATGAGCTGTCATTTGGGGTAGTGATCTGAGGGAAGCAGAGGGTGGACCTGGGTTAGGCGAGACATCCCCAGCTACAAGAAGAAGAAAGATGGTGAGTGAAAGGAGATGAGAATGTGTCTTATGTGAGTGTTTAAGTTTAGGATCAGTGAAGCATGGCTGGCTGAGGGATGTGAGAAAGGAATTAAGTTCATGTGTGTTGTAGAGGGGGGAAGGTAGAAGAGAAGGAGAAATTTTCTGAGTTCTGTTTGTGAAAGGAAGAGCTGTGACTTTAAGGAGAAGGGAGGAAAAGGTTAATGCAGACATTAGTTTGCATTTGATTGTTGGAATTTGAAAAGTACTTATCTCTGTTGTCCACTCCTTTGTCTAACTCAGTTGTTATAACTCTCTCTACACTTATGAACTAGCACACGTAGGGAACTGCACACATGCAGTGCTGCAATGATCACTAAATCATTTAACATTTTTTAAATAATCCCACCTTAGAGAAATAATATCATGTTATATAAATACTTCTGTTAAAGGGATACTCAACCCATTTTTTATACTTTATGATTCAGATAGAGCAGGCAATTTTAAGCAACTTTCTAATTTTACTTCTATTAACAGTTTATCTTCGTTCTCTTATCTTTTTTTCTGAAAAAGCAGGAACGTAAGCTTACGAGGTGGCCCATTTTTGGTTCAGAACCCTGGGTAGTGCTTTCTAATTGGTGGCTAAATGTAGCCACCAATCAGCAAGCTTTTACCCAGGTGCTGAACCAAAAATTGTCTGGCTACTAAGCTTACATTCCTGCTTTTTAAATAAAGCAAGAGGGGGAATGGGTCCAGCACCAATCTGTAAGCAGTCAGTTTTTCAAGTAGAAGTGCACTCAAGCCAGAGGGTCCTGCAGCTCCTGTTCAATATAGCCAAACAAAGAGCAAAATTGGCGTCAGCACTGTTTCTTCATATAAAAGGTCATCTTTAAGTGAAATAAAGGTGAAAACAGCAATGTTTTGGGTCCACCTGACGCTTAGTCATGACTAAGTCTTAGTCCTGTTGCTGTTTTTACCTTTGTCACTTAAATAAAGATACATTTTATATGAAGAAACCATGCTGACGCCAATTTTGTTATTTGCTTTTTAAAAAAAGATACTAAGAGAACAAAAAAACATAATTTATGTAAGAACTTACCTGATAAATTAATTTCTTTCATGTAATTAGCAAGAGTCCATGAGCTAGTGACGTATGGGATATACATTCCTACCAGGAGGGGCAAAGTTTCCCAAACCTCAAAATGCCTACAAATACACCCCTCACCACACCCACAAATCAGTTTAATGAATAGCCAAGAAGTGGGGTGATAAGAAAAAAGTGCGAAAGCATATAAAATAAGGAATTGGAATAATTGTGCTTCATACAAAAAAATCATAACCACCCCAAAAAAAGGGCGGGCCTCATGGACTCTTGCTAATATGAAAGAAATGAATTTATCAGGTAAGTTCTTACATAAATTATGTTTTCTTTCATGTAATTAGCAAGAGTCCATGAGCTAGTCACGTATGGGATAATGACTACCCAAGATGTGGATCTTTCCACGCAAGAGTCACTAGAGAGGGAGGGATAAAATAAAGACAGCCAATTCCTGCTGAAAATAATCCACACCCAAAATAAAGTTTAATGAAAAACATAAGCAGAAGATTCAAACTGAAACCGCTGCCTGAAGTACTTTTCTACCAAAAACTGCTTCAGAAGAAGAAAATACATCAAAATGGTAGAATTTAGTAAAAGTATGCAAAGAGGACCAAGTTGCTGCTTTGCAAATCTGATCAACCGAAGCTTCATTCTTAAACGCCCAGGAAGTAGAAACTGACCTAGTAGAATGAGCTGTAATCCTTTGAGGCGGAGTTTTACCCGACTCGACATAGGCATGATGAATTAAAGATTTCAACCAAGATGCCAAAGAAACGGCAGAAGCTTTCTGGCCTTTTCTAGAACCGGAAAAGATAACAAATAGACTAGAAGTCTTTCGGAAAGACTTAGTAGCTTCAACATAATATTTCAAAGCTCTAACAACATCCAAAGAATGCAACGATTTCTCCTTAGAATTCTTAGGATTAGGACATAATGAGGGAACCACAATTTCTCTACTAATGTTGTTGGAATTCACAACCTTAGGTAAAAATTCAAAAGAAGTTCGCAACACCGCCTTATCCTGATGAAAAATCAGAAAAGGAGACTCACAAGAAAGAGCAGATAATTCAGAGACTCTTCTGGCAGAAGAGATCGCCAAAAGGAACAAAACTTTCCAAGAAAGTAATTTAATGTCCAATGAATGCATGGGTTCAAAAGGTGGAGCTTGAAGAGCCCCCGGAACCAAATTCAAACTCCGAGGAGAAATTGACTTAATGACAGGTTTTATACGAACCAAAGCTTGTACAAAACAATGAATATCAGGAAGATTAGCAATCTTTCTGTGAAAAAGAACAGAAAGAGCAGAGATTTGTCCTTTCAAAGAACTTGCGGATAAACCTTTATCTAAACCATCCTGAAGAAACTGTAAAATTCTCGGAATTCTAAAAGAATGCCAAGAAAAATGATGAGAAAGACACCAAGAAATATAAGTCTTCCAGACTCTATAATATATCTCTCTAGATACAGATTTACGAGCCTGTAACATAGTATTAATCACAGAGTCAGAGAAACCTCTTTGACCAAGAATCAAGCGTTCAATCTCCATACCTTTTTAAATTTAAGGATTTGAGATCCTGATGGAAAAAAGGACCTTGCGACAGAAGGTCTGGTCTGAGCGGAAGAGTCCACGGATGGCAAGAGGCCATCCGGACAAGATCCGCATACCAAAACCTGTGAGGCCATGCCGGAGCTACCAGCAGAACAAACTAGCATTCCTTCAGAATCTTGGAGATTACTCTTGGAAGAAGAACTAGAGGCGGAAAGATATAGGCAGGATGATACTTCCAAGGAAGTGATAATGCATCCACTGCTTCCGCCTGAGGATCCCGGGATCTGGACAGATACCTGGGAAGTTTCTTGTTTAGATGAGACGCCATCAGATCTATTTCTGGAAGCTCCCACATTTGAACAATCTGAAGAAATACCTCTGGGTGAAGAGACCATTCGCCCGGATGCAACGTTTGGCGACTGAGATAATCCGCTTCCCAATTGTCTATACCTGGGATATGAACCGCAGAGATTAGACAGGAGCTGGATTCCGCCCAAACCAGAATTCGAGATACTTCTTTCATAGCCAGAGGACTGTGAGTCCCTCCTTGATGATTGATGTATGCCACAGTTGTGACATTGTCTGTCTGAAAACAAATGAACGATTCTCTCTTCAGAAGAGGCCAAGACTGAAGAGCTCTGAAAATTGCACAGAGTTCCAAAATATTGATCGGTAATCTCACCTCCTGAGATTCCCAAACTCCTTGTGCCGTCAGAGATTCCCACACAGCTCCCCAACCTGTAAGACTTGCATCTGTTGAAATTACAGTCCAGGTCGGAAGAACAAAAGAAGCCCCCTGAATTAAACGATGGTGATCTGTCCACCACGTTAGAGAGTGTCGTACAATTGGTTTTAAAGATATTAATTGAGATATCTTTGTGTAATCCCTGCACCATTGATTCAGCATACAGAGCTGAAGAGGTCGCATGTGAAAACGAGCAAAGGGGATCGCGTCCGATGCAGCAGTCATAAGACCTAGAATTTCCATGCATAAGGCTACCGAAGGGAATGATTGTGACTGAAGGTTTCGACAAGCTGAAATCAATTTTAGACGTCTCTTGTCTGTCAAAGACAGAGTCATGGACACTGAATCTATCTGGAAACCGAGAAAGGTTACCCTTGTCTGAAGAGTCAATGAACTTTTTAGTGAATTGATCCTCCAACCATGATCTTGAAGAAACAACACAAGTCGATTCGTATGAGATTCTGCTAAATGTAAAGACTGAGCAAGTACCAAGATATCGTCCAAATAAGGAAATACCACAATACCCTGTTCTCTGATTACAGACAGAAGGGCACCGAGAACCTTTGTAAAAATTCTTGGAGCTGTAGCTAAGCCAAACGGCAGAGCCACAAACTGGTAATGCTTGTCCAGAAAAGAGAATCTCAGGAACTGATAATGATCTGGATGAATCGGAATATGCAGATATGCATCCTGTAAATCTATCGTGGACATATAATGCCCTTGTTGAACAAAAGGCAAGATAGTCCTTACAGTTACCATTTTGAACGTTGGTATCCTTACATAACGATTCAATATTTTTAGATCCAGAACTGGTCTGAAGGAATTCTCCTTCTTTGGTACAATGAAGAGATTCGAATAAAACCCCAGCCCCTGTTCCAGAACTGGCATAATTACTCCAGCCAACTCTAGATCTGAAACACATTTCAGAAATGCTTGAGCTTTCACTGGATTTACTGGGACACGGGAAAGAAAAAATCTCTTTGCAGGAGGTCTTATCTTGAAACCAATTCTGTACCCTTCTGAAACAATGTTCTGAATCCAAAGATTGTGAACAGAATTGATCCAAATTTCTTTGAAAAAACGTAACCTGCCCCCTACCAGCTGAGCTGGAATGAGGGCCGCACCTTCATGTGGACTTAGAAGCTGGCTTTGCTTTTCTAGAAGGCTTGGATTTATTCCAGACTGGAGATGGTCTCCAAACTGAAACTGCTCCTGAGGATGAAGGATCAGGCTTTTGTTCTTTGTTGAAATGAAAGGAACGAAAACGATTATTAGCCCTGTTTTTACCCTTAGATTTTTTATCCTGTGGTAAAAAAGTTCCTTTCCCACCAGTAACAGTTGAGATAATAGAATCCAACTGAGAACCAAATAATTTGTTACCCTGGAAAGAAATGGAAAGTAGAGTCGATTTTAGAAGACATATCAGCATTCCAAGTTTTAAGCCATAAAGCTCTTCTAGCTAAAATAGCTAGAGACATAAACCTGACATCAACTCTGATAATATCAAAAATGGCATCACAGATAAAATTATTAGCATGTTGAAGAAGAATAATAATATTATGAGAATCATGATCTGTTACTTGTTGCGCTAAAGTTTCCAACCAAAAAGTTGAAGCTGCAGCAACATCAGCCAATGATATAGCAGGTCTAAGAAGATTACCTAAACACAGATAAGCTTTTCTTAGAAAGGATTCAATTTTCCTATCTAAAGGATCCTTAAAGGAAGTACCATCTGACGTAGGAATAGTAGTACGCTTAGCAAGGGTAGAAATAGCCCCATCAACTTTAGGGATTTTGTCCCAAAATTCTAATCTGTCAGACAGCACAGGATATAATTGCTTAAAACGTTTAGAAGGAGTAAATGAATTACCCAAATTATTCCATTCTCTGGAAATTACTTCATAAATAGCACCAGGAACAGGAAAAACTTCTGGAATAACCACAGGAGATTTAAAGACCTTATCTAAACGTTTAGATTTAGTATCAAGAGGACCAGAATCCTCAATTTCTAAAGCAATTAGTACTTCTTTAAGTAAAGAACGAATAAATTCCATTTTAAATAAATATGAAGATTTATCAGCATCAACCTCTGAGACAGAATCCTCTGAACCAGAAGAGTCATTAGAATCAGAATGATGATGTTCATTTAAAAATTCATCTGTATAAAGAGAAGTTTTAAAAGATTTTTTATGTTTACTAGAAGGAGGAATAACAGACATAGCCTTCTTGATGGATTCAGAAACAAAATCTCTTATGTTATCAGGAACATTCTGAACATTAGATGTTGATGGAACTGCAACAGGTAATGGTACATTACTAAAGGAAATATTATCTGCATTAACAAGTTTGTCATGACAATTAATACAAACAACAGCTGGAGGAACAGCTACCAAAAGTTTACAGCAGATACACTTAGCTTTGGTAGTTCCAGCACCAGACAGCGATTTTCCTGAAGTATCTTCTGACTCAGATGCAACGTGAGACATCTTGCAATATGTAAGAGAAAAAACAACATATAAAGCAAAATTGATCAAATTCCTTAAATGACAGTTTCAGGAATGGGACAAAATGCCAAGGAACAAGCTTCGAGCAACCAGAAGCAAAGAAAAATGAGACTTAAATAATGTGGAGACAAAAGCGACGCCCATATTTTTTTAGCGCCAAATAAGACGCCCACATTATTTGGCGCCTAAATGCTTTTGGCGCCAGAAATGACGCCACATCCGGAACGCCGACATTTTTGGCGCAAAAGAACGTCAAAAATGACGCAACTTCCGGCGACACGTATGACGCCGGAAACAGAAAAGATTTTTTGCGCCAAAAAAGTCCGCGCCAAGAATGACGCAATAAAATGAAGCATTTTCAGCCCCCGCGAGCCTAACAGCCCACAAGGAAAAAGTCAAATTTTAAGGTAAGAAAAAAATAATTGATTCAAATGCATTATCCCAAATATGAAACTGACTGTCTGAAATAAGGAATGTTGAACATCCTGAGTCAAGGCAAATAAATGTTTGAATACATATATTTAGAACTTTATAAAAAAGTGCCCAACCATAGCTTAGAGTGTCACAGAAAATAAGACTTACTTACCCCAGGACACTCATCTACATGTTGTAGAAAGCCAAACCAGTACTGAAACGAAGATCAGCAGAGGTAATGGTATATATATATAAGAGTATATCGTCGATCTGAAAAGGGAGGTAAGAGATGAATCTCTACGACCGATAACAGAGAAACTATGAAATAGACCCCGTAGAAGGAGATCATTGAATTCAAATAGGCAATACTCTCTTCACATCCCTCTGACATTCACTGCACGCTGAGAGGAAAACCGGGCTCCAACCTGCTGCGGAGCGCATATCAACGTAGAATCTAGCACAAACTTACTTCACCACCTCCATAGGAGGCAAAGTTTGTAAAACTGATTTGTGGGTGTGGTGAGGGGTGTATTTGTAGGCATTTTGAGGTTTGGGAAACTTTGCCCCTCCTGGTAGGAATGTATATCCCATACGTCACTAGCTCATGGACTCTTGCTAATTACATGAAAGAAATAATTGATAATAGGGGTAAATTAGAAATTTGCTTAAAGGGCCACTGTAAGTAAATATTTTCTATGCCTGTTACTAACTACCTACCTAAAATACGCTTTTTATCAATAGCATTTCATTAACATATCTCTACCGTATATCAGAAATCTTGTCTGCAAATGTAATTTTTTTCCAAACCCACTCCGTGGGTATCCTTTGCTCTGTACCAATCCGTTTACAATACCTAGGTTTCAAAATGGCGCTTTAAACACAAAGTTATTGGTTTAAGTATTTTGAACACTCAGTGCTGAAAATAGTGGGCAGGATAACGTGACATCATCAGCGAATAAAAGATATAACTTTTAGAACGTTATGAAACTTCGTTTTGGAGAAAATATAGATCAGTAGGTTTGAATTAATGTTTATTAACTTTAATATGTTAGTTGTTTAGCTTAAAAAATATAACAGAAAGTAATCCTTTAAAACTGCAAGCTCTATCTGAATCATGAAAGAGAAAAAAAATTGGGTTCAGTTTCCCTTTAAGTTGCAGGACAATTGAATTTTTCGTTCTTCAACGAATTATCATTTATTTGTGTAGCGCCACAAAATTCTGTAGCGCTGGGTACACAGGTAGCGGTATGCAATGACAAGGACTTGTGATAAGCTACAAATACATAACAGATTAAACAAATCTAGTACAGGAGGAAGAGGGCCCTGCTATGGTGAGCTTACAGTCTACAGGTTGAGGGTGCAGAGACATAAGGTCTGGGGTTGCTTGTCACATGGATTGTAGTTGCAGCAGTGAGCTGGCAGTTCAAGCATTATTTTGGTTAGGATGAGAGATGGATTAAAAGAACTTTGAAGTAAAAATGTAACTTTCATGTTTCTGATAAAACATGCAATCTTAAAGATTAATGAAATACAATTATTTTTTCAGTGATGATTCAGAGCATACAATTGTAAACAAAATGTCCAATTTATCTATTTTGCTTCATTCTCTTGGTATCCTTTTGTTGAAAACCATACCTAGGCAGGCTCAAGAGCAGCAATGCATAGCAGGCAATTGGTAGCTGCATGCATAGGCCACTTGCCATTGGCTAAGCAACTCCCAATAGTGCATTGTGACTACTTCAACAAAGGATACAAAGAGGATGAAACAAATTTGATCAAATTAATTGTATGCGCTGTCTGAACCATAACAGAAAAATTTGAGTTTCACGACCCTTTTAGGGACTTTTTAATTTACTTTTATCAAATTGATTCTATCTTTTGATGAAAAACATTCCTAGGTAATCTCAGCAACAGCAATGCACAACTGATAGGTGGGTAAACACATATACATAGGAATAGCAGCACCACACAAGTGTGTGTTTTTATTTTTTGGGTTTTTTTTTTTGCAGCCAGACTTAAAAATGACAATATGTCTGACCCATGTTCTTTATTATGCCAGGACATGGGTCAGAAACTTTGCCTTTTGCAAGTACTTTGGTGGTGCTGCTATTCATTTGTGCTTGTTGGATTTTGCGTGAAGGTGCCTAACCCCTATAGCTTGCACACCAGATTGGAATGTACCCATGTGCTAATATCTGTATTTTTGTGGTTATCTCCTTAAAGGGACAGTATACACTCATTTTCATATAACTGCATGTAATGGACACTACTATAAAGAATAAGATGCGCAGATACTGATATAAAAATCCAGTATAAAACTGTTTAAAAACTTACTTAGAAGCTGTCAGTTTGGCTCTGTTGAAAAGGTAGCATGAAAGCCCACTGCAAGTGGTAAATAAGACACTCCCCCCTCCCCCTTCTTTTGCATATGAAAAGACCCTTTACACAAACAGGAGCAAGCTGGAGAAGGTAGCTGAAGGTATTCACATAAAACTTTAGGGCTTGGTTAGGAGTCTGAAAATCAGAGCAATGTTATTTAAAAATAAGCAAAACTATACATTTATTTTTAAAAAAAAAACAAAACTTTATGGACTATATAAATCTACAAAACATTTATGCAAAGAAAAAATTAGTGTATAATGTCCCTTTAAGGACCGGGCATTTCAGACTAAAACCTTCCCCAAAAGACCAGAGTATTTTTAGCATTTTTGCCATAACTACATTTAAACAGAAATAGAGCCTAATTTTTATATTTACCTATCAAAACTATATATAATTTATTATTTTTTCCCGTAGACAACCCAAAGTATTGATCTAGGCCCATTTTGGTACACTTCATGCCACCATTTCAACGCCAAATCCAATCAAATTTTCACAAACTTTGTTTCTCACTGAAATTATTTACATGCCGCTTGTGCAATCATGGCACAAATGGTTGTCAAGCTTTTTTGGGGTCCCCTTTGTTCAGAAATAGCAGACATATATGGCTTTGCCATTGCTTTTTGGTAATTAGAAGGCCACTGATTAGTTCTGTGCACCACCCTTGTATTATCCCCAGCAGTGAAGGGGTTAATTAGGTATTGTATGGTTAATTTTAGCTTTAGTTTAGAAATCAGCCTCCCACCTGACACTTCTCACCCCTGATCCCTTCCTGGGAGTGCAAAGCTCCCATGCAATTTACACTAAAGGGGAGATCTCAAAACTTATGTCTTATGAAGGTAGCCAGACTTTGTCTACATTTGAAACATAGACGTATGCCTTGCTTAAAGCTATATTGCCATCTTTTTCACTTGAAGTACGCCAAAACGGTGTCTGCACTTATAGAAAAGGAAGCTGCCCAGTTTACAAACATCATGCCATAAGGATCTTGTACAAAACTAGACCAGATACTGAGAAGACAAAAAGCGAGAACAGGGTGCACCAATGGTGTGATATCTTCGCAAAAGAAATACATTGTGTGATAAAAAGAAATGTACTCACAATTTAAAAGCACTAGAAAAGTGCTACACAGGCAGGCTGGACAGTTGGAAGTCGCCCAGCAGACTTATACTCCACAGGAGGGTGTATCCAGTGTAGTCAAAGATATAGGCAGAGAAAGGTAAGGTGTAGATAGCCCAAAACCAATCAATACAGTGGAATCAGCAGCTCAGAAAGTACAGCTCAAACTATATGATAAAAACAGGTATATTTAATAAAACCAGTAAAATCAATAAAATAAAGTCTCACAACTCGTTTCTCGGATTTACCGTTTCATCAGGTAGAATCTCACACAATTTATTTATTTTGAAAGTAAATATACCTTGCTATCTACTTTCATTACTTAATTTCCTTGCTCTTCCTTTATTTTAAATTTGAAAATAGTGTGTGTGTGGGGGGGGGGGTTTCACTGGCACATAGAGGCTAGTGTGTATTCTACAGCATTCTCCACAATGATTACTTGCTTAGTGCAGTAAGACAATCCTGTCTGTCCTTTAATTGTTCCCAACAAATGAGATAAACTTATATATACAAATTAACCCATTTGGGAAATATCTATTTATATCTCAGATACTATACATACATTTAGCTTCATTTTAAAGTGCAGTGCATTCCTCTCTCTCTGCACCTGTTTTTATAGGTGTTTGAGAATCCTTTTTTCAACAATATCTCATCTAAGGAAAGAGGGTTTACTTAGATTATATGCTCTTGCATTGTATGTAATATTTCAGCACTTTTTCTTCAGAATTGGCAGTTAACCCAATGGATCGTATTGCATCAAGTACTGCTTGAACTTTTGGAAGATGGGATTCCCAATCTGTACTATAAATTATAACAGTATCCAAATATGTTGCTGCATAACAAACTTTAGATAGAATTCTATCCATTTTCTGGAATGTTGCAGGGGCCCCATGTAAACCAAATGGCAATACTGTATACTGAAATAAACCCTCTGGGGTTGAAAGAGCTGTCTTTTTTTTTTTTTTTTTTTTTTTTCATTGCTTGGTTAGTGAGATGCACCTGCCAATACCCTTTCATTAAATCAATTTTAGTAAGATAACGTGCTTTTCCTAGCCTTTCTATCAACTCTAGGCATTGGATAGGTGTCAAATTTGGAAAAACAATTAAGCTTACGATAGTCATTACAGAATCTTAATGAACCATCCAGCTTTGGAACAAGCACAATTGGACTGTTCCACTCACTTTGATTTCTCAATTACCCCCAGCTTTAACATTTTTTTTTACCTCCATTATAATGGCCTTTCTACGAGCCTCAGGGACCCTATAGGGCTTAAGGTAGACGTTCTTTCCTGGTTCTGTTATGTCATGCTTAATAACATTAGTTTTTTTTTCCTGGTACCACAGAAAATACCTCTGTTTCTCCTAATAAAATCCTTGACCTCTCGCATCTGATATACAGATAGGGTTTCGGATATATTCACCTCTGGTTCAGTGACAGCGAGTTCTGTAGGTTTTAAGGCAACTAAAACTTTCGTATCTTTCCAAGGTTTTAACAGATTTATATGATATTTGCTCAGGTTTCATTCTCCCTGGCTGACTTACTTTGTAATTGACATCACCCAATTTCTCAATTATCTCATATGGAACCTGCCAAGTAGCCTAGAATTTATTTTCAACTGTAGGGACCAGAACTAACATCCTATCCCTAGGTTGGAACACCCTGGCTCTAGCATTATGGTTATAGCTGTGCTTTTGTGCTTCCTGTGCTTTCCCTATATGTTCCCTTACAATTGGCATGACAGCTTCCATACGATCCTGCATTTGGGATAGATGTTCAATAACAGTTTGATAAGGTGTTGTCTCTTTCTCACATGTCTCTTTAACTATATCTAGCAGTCCTCTGTGATGCCGCCCATATAACATTTCAAATGGGGAAAAACATGTAGAAGCCTGGGGAACCTCTATGATAGAGAACATTAAATAGGGTAACAAAAGTTCCAAATTTCTCCCCTCTTTGTCAGATTTTTTGGAGAGTTTTGTTAAACCTTTCCACTAAACCATCAGTCTGAGGGTGATATACTGAGGTCCTTAGTTTTATGCCAAATAACTTACTCAATTCTTTTTTTAACCCTGGACATAAATGGAATTCCATGGTCTGTCAAAATTTCCTTAGATATCCCAACCCTGCTAAACATTAGCATGCGTTCTCTTGCTATGGACTTTGCAGTGCTGTTATGAAGGGGGAACTGCCTCAGGATAGCGAGTAGCATAATCAAGGATTTAACCAGCGGACCCACCAAGTCCATAGCAATTCTCTCAAAAGGCACATCAATTATAGGCAAGGGCACTAAAGGGTTACGAAAATCTTTGGCAGGAGCTGTAAGTTGACACTTAGGGCATGAAGCACGATAATCCTTGATAGCTACAAATATCCCTGGCTAATAAAAACCTTCTAAGAGCTCTCTCTTTGGTTTTCTCAACTCCCATATGTCCCACTAGAATGTGATTATGTGCAAGATTTAATACAGCATTTCTAAAAGTATGGGGCACCAAAAGTTGTTTAACAATGTCTGTTCCTTTCTTTTCTACACAATATACCAATTCATTAACTGCTTCGAAATAAGGATAGGGTAATACATTTTCTGGCTGTGTCACAACACCATTTATAACCCTGATATTTATTGCCTCTACCAATGTTTGATCCTCCCATTGGGCTTTTTTTAAATTACCAGGGCCACCAACCAGATCTATCAAATCAGTATTTTCTGAGCTAGTACTCAGTACTTCATTACTCTGAGAAGGTTGATCACCTACTAATACAGGCATAGGGCAATAAATCTTATTTTTCTCCTTTTCAATGGAAACCCATTCCAAATCGGTTTCACAGAAAGGAAATACATAAATATCAGTAGTTTGACATTTTTCTGGAGATTCCCATAACTCCAGAAATTTTGGAAAATCTCTGCCTATCACCACCTCGGGCTAAATTTGGTACTACACCCACACAATAAGTCTCAATCTCCACCTCAGCTGTAGGATATTCATATTTATCTCCATGAACACAGATAATTCCCATTTTTTTTTCACATAATCTAATACTGCATCAGGTACTATAGATTTAGCCACTAGTGTGATCATGCAAAAGCCCTAGACATTTTACCATTAACCTTCACAGTACACCAATGGGAATCATTAAAACAGCTGTTGCTATTAGACAATAGTAAATGTGCAACATTACAGTCCATAAGTTCATCTTTATCACAGTCTCTGGCAATATGACCAACTTCATTACATTTAAAACATCTTACAGGTTGGTTATATTTAAAGTTTCCCTTCATTCCTGGGAAAATGACTCTGGTGTTTTGCATATACACCTACTGCTCTCCTATCCCCTTTATCCCCTGAACAGTCTTACCAGTTCTTGTAGAGTTCTGGGACTTTGGATTGCAGGGGGTGATCCACTGAAGATTGTTGCAAAGCTTCTCCTTAAGCTATACATCTTTTGACCAACACAATCAACTGGTCCGCTGTTTGAGGATCACCTTGATTAACCCACCGCTTCAGGGAAGCAGGTAATCCCCACTGAAACCAGTCCATCACCAGTAGTTCCACTATTTTGGTAGCCAAATTAACCTCTGATTGCAGTCACTTCCTGGCAAGGTGTATAAGGTCAAACATCTGGGATCTTGCAGCATTATGTGATGAAAACATTCAGGAATGGATTATTTGTGCACGGACTGCCGAAGTCACCCCCCAGGCGTGCAAGGATTTCCACTTTCAATTTCTCATAGTCATTGGCTTGTGCTGGCTCTAAATCATAGTAGGCCTTCTGTGGTTCACCACTAAGAAATGGCGCAAGTATACTCGCCCACTCAGCTGCTGGCCATTTTTCTCTTACTGCTGTGCGTTCAAATGCCAAAATATACGCCGCAACATCAGCTGCTGTCATCTTTTGAAGATAATGACTAGCCCTTATTACTCTGGAACCTTGGCCACCAACATAATCAGAGTTCAGTTTTTCTGATATGGCTTGAACCTCTCATTGCAGAGTTTGTGTAGCACTTTGTTGCTCTTCCCGGGTCTTCCTGAATGTCTCAGCTTGCACAGCGGCCATCTATTGTATCAACAATTCAGTGTTCTCCCTCTGATTTAGCCAGTTGCATAGCATTCTCTGATTGGGCCAATACCAACTGTTGCAGTGCTGCACTATTTTCAGCAGCTTTTCTGTTAGTCTCCTGCTGTATAGTGTTAGTGACTTCCTCCATGTTGCTTGCAGATTATAACGCCCACAGACATACAACGTGGTTACCCGGATTCTCCACCAAGTGTAACAGGAGCACTTTTAACCACGGTCTTCTAGGTCACAAATGCAGCACAGGACAGTCCACTGTAGTTTTAAAAGGCTTATTTTTCACATCAACAGGCAGTTCAGTTTAAAAAACAGGGTAATCCTTCCTCTGCAGGAATGTAAAGTACTTTTAGTAAGTAACAGTACTTACAATCATGTCCCAGCACTTCACAGTGCTTTGCAAGAATGTCCTTTGTAGTAGTTCACAGAAACAAAGGTCTTTTAAAACACACACACACACACACACACACACACACACACACACACCAGCTCCTCTAGCTTGGTAACTATCTCTCATAGGTATCAGTCAGGCTCCTATTTAAACTCTCACTGCTTCTAATTAACCACACCTGTGATTAGCTGCTTAATCAAAAGCCTGGACTGGACAGCTTCACAGCTGTCTGGGATAATGGCGCACCCTTCTCCCAATTATCCCAACCCCAGGGACCCAAAACACAGTTTACCAACTGCACAATCAAATACACACACACACACACTCTAAAGGCTGTGACACACTGCAAGCAGAGCGACGCGCAGCGTGTAGATGCAGCTGTGCGAGCTCGGTGTGTCTTGCCTTTTCATCTCTGAGCACTCTGCTGCGTCAGGTCGCGTAGCTAAGCGCTCAGAGATGAAATATTTGAACTTCAGAAGCGATGCGACGCGGAGCAAAGCAGCTGCTTTGCCTTGCGCCGCATCGCTTGCAGTGTGTCACGGGCTTTACACTCTCTCCTGGGGCTTTTAACTGAAAGGAGAAATACCATGTATAAAACTTGGTCTTACATATCTTCCATTTATAACAAGGCCTTGCTTTCTGTCACAATACACACACACACGCGACAGTGTGTCACATACACACACACACACACACACACCAACCAAAAAGTGGAAACCAGACTATAGGTAAAGTAAGCATGATATGTTCTGCAGCAGTACAATTATATTTAAACCGTTACAAAGTTCCACTCATCTAGGAAAAGTATTGCGTGTATAGGATTTGGCACAGCATCCCTTGGAAGTGAGACAGCTGGTATGCATGGCAGCCCTAGGGGCAGCGCCATGACATATAGTAAATTATACAAACATTTTGGGTGTCTTACATTTGAATTGATCATGCTAACAAAGGCTTGTAGTATAGCACAGTAAAGGTCTCATACTTTTAAAAGAATATTTATGTCACTGATGGTTAGAACGAAGTACATTTACATTTGCTGTTCTGATTACCACTCATTCAAACTTATTTAAATAATTTCTTTCAAAGAGTTGGCACCATATTTTCTCGTTCGTATTTGCTGATAAGACACAAAGTAATCTCCATATTTCTGTTTTGACTTAGTGATAAAGCAAGTTTATCAGCTTCCTTACTTTAAAGGTTTGATGGGGATTTAGTTGTATCACTGAATATATTAAGTGAACTTTAACTCCAAACTTAAAAAGCATAACGTGCATTAAAGGTAAATGAAGGTGACATGATACTGTATGTGGCACTAAAGTATTTTCCCTTTTCCCTGATTACAGAAAGAAAGGACGTGTTTGCACTATGCCGTAAGAAGAAAATTTACATTCCTTGATTATCTGCTAATTATACTCTTAATGCCTGTAATGCTGATTGGATACGTCATCATGGTAAGTGTGAAATTAAACTGAATGGAAAAACTAAATATTATTATTAAATGATAAAACATGGTTTTTACTGAGTTCTTGCAAACTAGCAATTTCAAACTGAAATAATAAAGAGATAATTTTAGTTAAAGCCACTTTGTTTCAATGCATCTTTTTTTAAAAAGAGAGAAAACATCTTAATGAACTGTAGAAGTATTGTATATTGTGGGCCTGTTGATACAAAACACTGCTGAGATGAGAGGATATAAAATGATCCTCCATCACTGCGAGATCCTTAACTAAATTCTAAAAAGGCCGATTTTGCTGTACTTGTCCAAAGGTGCATTTCCTGTATTTCTGTATGTGAAGGAGAGACCAGCCCAGTGCAACAAAGCACTGCATGATATGAGAGTTCTGCTGCATTTACGCTTTATGCTTTGTATTTATTTTATATTTCAGATTAAATTTTGTTACACTTAAACTTTGCACTTTCTTTTTTGTATTTTATTTTGTATACAGCAGTGTATTTATTTATTATTGTGATTTTACCAATTCTGATTATGCTTTCACAGTTTCTGTAACTTTAAAGGCTGTGACACACTGCAAGCAGAGCGACGCGCAGCGTGTAGATGCAGCTGTGCGCGCTCAGTGTGTCTTGCCTTTTCATCTCTGAGCACTCTGCTGCGTCAGGTCGCGTAGCTAAGCGCTCAGAGATGAAATATTTGAACTTCAGAAGCGATGCGACGCGGAGCAAAGCAGCTGCTTTGCCTCGCGCCGCATCGCTTGCAGTGTGTCACGGGCTTTACAAATTAGTTTGTATATTTGTGCATAATTTACAAATTACATTGCACTTGCATTTCTTCTTTTTAAAATAAAACAGAAAAACTACAAAAACTAAAATGTTTTTACTACAATTTAACTTTCATTTGCCTCTAGTTTAGTATTTATTACTTTTCTGTTAATTAATTAATTAAATGTGTTGTGAATTTTGAGCAACTGATGAGATAATTCAGTGAGACCAGCTTGTTTAAAATACTTGCATATTTTCACAATTGTGAGAGAGCTTTAGACATACCCAGGGAACTGCCCTGTCCCTCCCACTTACTGAAACTGTCCATTTTACAATTGAGAAAATACAAAAAACAATGTAAGTTGTAAAAGATAACCAATTTGCAAAATCACTGCTGGATCTAAATCTAACATGATTATAATATAAAACAGAATGTGCAAAGCTTAAATGCACATAAAACAAGTACTTTTAATTACAAATTTATACTGCAGTGCCTCGCCATTAACACTTTATTTTTAGTTTCTGAATTGTAAAGCTCTAACTCCCCCCCACACATTTCCTTCTATGGCTGTATCTATATCTATTGTTTTGGTAGAATACAAAAGTGCATAGGGATTATCTGCTGGAGCATGCCTAGAAGCTGTAAACTTAGTTGAAATACAATTCCTGGGTCTAAACACTGAAAATGGTGGGTGGAGCGATTGCTCCAGACAGCATGGCTTTGTAACTAATTTTGCTTATTTTTGAAAATGATTTAAAAATACTTGCATGCAATTTTTAAACAATTTTTTTTCATGCACACTATTTTTACTTTAATTAACCCTTTTAGGATATGCACAGATCTTAACATGTTTTATGGCATTTTTTAAATGTAATAATACTGAAAGGACCCTATCTAAAGTGTAAATTAATATAAAATACAAAGTGTGTTTCAAAACTCTCGTATCATGCAGTTCTATATTGCTCTGGGCTTGTCTTGACATACAGAAATAAGAAAGATATCGCAGTGCTGGAGAGTTCCATTTTTTTTTCTTTGATCATTCAGTGAGTGTAGCCCATGTGAAGTCTGCACTAAAATTTCTCTCCAAGCAGGATATTTTTTTTGTTATCAGGCCCTAACAACTGAGGAAGAGATGTGGTAAACTGGTTGGTTGAAAAAAGGAGACAATATTACAGGAATAATAGAGGATATCTACATAAAATAAAAGCATTTTGGGAAGCTGGCAAGGCCATGCTTAGGGGTGAGATAAAAGCATATATGATTAAAATAAAAAAAATGAGAAATCCAACTGGCTAACCAGGTTAAAAATGCATATAGGATTTATCTGAATGTTCCAAATAATATTAACTGGAATAAATATAGGCAAGCCAAAAATGTAAGAGCTTTTCTTGAAAGAAAAATGGTCACTAGAGGACCTAATAGCTAGAGCTTCTTTTCAGGGCTATCAAGGCATCTCAGCTAAGCACCTAGCGAGAATGATCAAAATAAGGAAAAATAGCAACATGATATCAAGCATCAAGGATGGCAATCTAAAACTTACCGTAGCATCAGAGATCAGGGAAGCCTTTTTCAAATATCAAAAAATCTACTGTAAGGAAAATATAGATAAACAAGAGCAAGACAAGTTTTGGCAGAAAATTAATCTTCCTAAAATATCCAATGAAGATTTACTGGCAATCAATCAGCCAATAACGATAGAAGAAAGGGAATTAGCCATTAAAAGAATGAAACAAAATAAAGCCCCTGGCCCTGACCGGATAACTGCAGAATTTGATAAAATCTTAAATAAAGAGATACCTGGCACTGACTAAATTATTTAATCAATATCTGTGTGAGAACCACATGAATTCCCTATATTTTTTTGTACTCAATTAAAACTCTTATTGATAAAAAAAGGTAAAGACCCAGAAGACTTGGGCCCAATATTGCTTCTAAACAAAGATTATAAATTACTTACTATGTCGATTGTGGCTGAAAGATTCAAAAAAGTAGTGGGGACAATAATCCATGCTGACCAAACAGGGTTTATGCAAGGAAGGAATGTTGTACGCAATATAAGAAAAGTACTTTTGACTATAGATACCTGTAGTAATAATAAAAGAGAGCAAAATTTTAGGCCTAGGAAAGATCTGACTTTATTGACATTAGATGCCAAAAAGGCCTTTGACTTGATTATATGGGACCATCTGTTCTTGGCTTTAGGAAATTTTCGTTTTTTCTGGACATATAATTAACATGCTCAAATTGAATTATAAAAATCCTAGATCACAATTATTAGGTAATAGTGGCCTGTCTCAATACATCACATTACAAAAGGGTATGCGACAAGGATGCCCCCTATCTCCCCTCCTTTTCAATATCTCTTTATAGCCCCTTGCAGTATGGCTCAGACAGGAATTAACAGGAATTTTATTGGGGAATCAGAAATTAACTTTATCCCTATATGCAGACGATCTTATATTATACCTAAGTGATACGTGTACGAGCATCCCACATTCTTTATATCTTATCAATAGTCCCTATCCGCAAAGATTATATTACTCAATACCATTTTTTTCCTGGGAATACTATTCTTGCCACAGAATTTACCTCTATTTATAACTAAGTGCAATATTCTTAGGTTCAGTGCTGCATGTTCATTATTTTTGTGGGGAAGGATCCAGCGTTGAATTGCTATGGCCAGATTAATACAACAAACAAGACTTGGCGGTTTCTTGATGCCCAGTTTAGAATATTAGAATTGGATTTGTATGATAAAATTTGCATTCGACTGGATGACAGAAAAAAATTATGTTACTTACATAGACATTGAGACAAATCTGGTTGACTCATTTGATCTACGGGCCTTGCTGCACTATTCCCCCACTAAACTATCAAGTAATATTATAAATATGCAGACTTTTGCAAATGTTATTTCTTCATGGCAGAAGTATTGCAAGGAAATGAGACATGATCCGAGGACCTCTCAATTCTTACCTATCGCAGGAAACCCGGATTTTGTACCAGGATTGCATGTGGTTTTTCAAGAGTTGAAGAAGGCAATTTCCTATATCTTTCACCTTATGCAGGACAATATGATACTCCATTCATATGCAGAACTTTCCGCTAAATATGCTCTTTCTGTAAAGTATTTTTATGCCTATCTATAGGTACGGAGTTATGCTGCTCAAATAATTAGAATATATGGACTTGATTGGGGCACCACTGAGATTCCTAATGGAATTAAGTTGTATTGGTCAGGTAGACAATTTCTTACTGGTGTAAATCCCTGATTATTAAGTCTGGTCAAAATAACCTAAGAAAACTCTTTCAGAATATTTCAGAACAGGATATTGTAAAGAGTATCAGGTTATCTGAATTGACCCCTACTAATATAAGTTGGAGGGAATACCAAATAAAGTTGTTGAATAATTATTATTTTACCCCATATACACTGTATAAATTCACTAAAAATAAACAAACTAGCCGATGCCACAAATGCAAAGCAGAAATGGCAGACGTTATACATTGCATGTGGTCATGCCCTAAAATTATACAATACTGCGGGGGCGGAGCCTATTCTCACTGCGGCAAGACGTGTTTTTGTGAAGGACTTTATATAAGTTTTTTACATAGTAAATATGCTACAATCAACAGTTTTGTAAACGTCTTTCCTGCTAGGATCAGATGGATGCCCAGTACTGGGGATCAGACAAGGTCTCTGGCTATGTTCTCCGAGACAGCTATTATCAACTCCTACACAGGCTTGGACACCATTTTGCAACTTGCTGTAACTACGCAGCACAAAAATCCCAAGTAACTATTTCTGTGTTAGTAGTGAAGCATAGGTCTGGGGCTGCCGCAATTTACCCCCCCCCCAAAAAAAAAAACCTCTGGGATTAAGATATCCTGCAATAGGATACTGGGCTGTTATAAGATGTACCTACCCTATACAGAACAAAGTTAACAGTTATGTAATGGAGAGATACACTAACTCCATTATCATCCAGAAACTTGAGAGCCGGGTATAGCACTCCAAGGTATATACAAGAGACCCCCATGAATATTATGGAACCAGCAGACTATCTCGTGACTGAGCTTAGTAAACTTCTGGATATATATCAAGCCGTCTTCCTGCAGACGCTACAGTCTACATTTGCCTCCTGCTGATAACAGTGCCGAAATTACACATATAACCCCTGCTCATAGGTTTGAGGAGGGTGGCAGCGCTCTGGGGCCCCAGCGGCAGTTACCTACCTTCTACAATGGCACACAGATGGGAGAGACTCCAGATTTACATCTGCTGCAGAGGACCAAGGCACACTGGTGTGAGATGCATCCAAGCGAGGATATGACCGTATGAGGGAGATGATATTGGCTGGACTCTATCTAATGCCACAATTGCATACAAGCCACATGGTACTACAGAAGGACTTGTAACTCTGGAGGCCACTGTGCCCCAAATGTGGATCTGTAACACTTACTTTAAGACCGGTTCCTCATACAGCAGTCAGAGTATCAGATTTGATCCTTTGGTGATGGTGTGGCAATGCTATGTGTGGTGCGCTATATCTGGTGAGCCCAAGCTATCTGAGAGCGTTAAGACTTGGACCGAGTCCGAAACACTTGTCCTGGCGGTCTGGTGTAGGCTGAAGATTGTTGGTAGCTGTTAGGCCATGCTGCTATCCTGGTAAACTGTTTCACTAAAATGTTTTAAGGAATATATTGTGGACATGTTTCTCATGTACTAAGTAGCTTGGCATAAACGTTAAGTAATACGATCCAGACACAAGACTTTATGATGGCTATTGACGGGATAACCTTGTCTGGTAGTATATGTCTATGTCTTAATTCATACACAGTACAGCTTCTATCTAATGTTTATTCACTGTGTACCTACTATGCTGATATCTCAAACGGAGTGCACTAGAGCTGTTGACCTTTAGGTATTTATTTGTGCACAAATGCCAATTCCCATGTTTATGCTTATTTAAAACTTCTGTACTTTGGTTTTATTACTTTACCATATATATATTTTTCCTCATAAGTTCCTATATATTTGGCTGGCATCTTAAATAGATGCTTCATTATGTAATTGTATTATTGTCCATGACACTTATATCTAAAATACCCACATCCTCAGCTCTCTAATAATAGTTGCTGCAATTCTCCCTACTAAGGCTAGTAATATGTGTTGCAACAATAAGATACACCATAAGCTCTGTATCTTATATAGCAGTATCACTATTATACATTTTTATATGGCATTTTTAACATGTTACAGGTAGAAGTTACATTGGAATGCAAGTTTATTGCTGCCCTATTTACATGTATAATCCTGTCCTTCTGTTGGCGGCCGCAATACTAGGCATGCGTATATATGTATTATAAGGAAGAGCAGCGTGTAACTCATGCACCTTAGATGATTTTGCCATATCATATTGCCTATCTTGTCAAATCAATAGCTATTAACCACCTGAGGGAATAAACACCTACATAATTGGTTAATGTTATATGTTGTGGGTCAGCATTTTGCAAACTCATCAGAACCCCAAAGGGAGCTCCTACATAGTATAGCTGTCTGCAAATATCCCTACGTCCCATGTACTCCATGTTTTCATACTGATCTCAACACTGACCGACTCTCTAGTTTCTCATTGCACTTACTTTCCTCACACCGAATTGGGGTTACTAGTTGAACAGCGTTGACATATGCAAGCTTAAATTTCCATTAGTATTATCATACTTAATAGTTTGGTAATACTGGTATCTGTTTTATATATATATATATATATATATATATATATATATATATATATATATATATATATATATATATATATATATATATATATATATATATATATATTATATATATATATATATATATTATATATATATATATATATATACATATATATTATATATATATATATATTATATATTCCACAATAGTCTAAACAAAAAAGTAAAACAAGGTTCATCATGTCCCAAAAGTGGCCTCTGAGATATATCACTGTCTGGCCATTACCCCTTCAACACTAATTCATAGAAGCGTTCAGGAATTCTCCCGTATTTCTCTCACTTGTACTTGAGGGTGAGTTACCTCAGCATTGAATACATCTCAACCTGATGTTTGTTTAATGTATGCAGTTCTAAGTAAAGCCTGGATTCTGATTTTTTTTATTTTCCCTTTTTTTCTCTCTTGCGTGACCCATCTTTTTTTTTTTTTTTTTTTTTTCTTATTGTCGTCTAATGTAAAAGGTGAAGAAAACCAAGCATGATTTTGTTTATTGTGTACGGAAACCTCTAAGGTAAAATTGTTACACCTGTCATTGGTTTTTCTTGTTTGTTTATCATATATTGTAAAAATCCAATAAAAAAAATTAAAAAAAAAAAAAAAGGAAGAGACGTGGTGTGATCCTGGGCTTAAACCATTTGTCCAAATTTTGTAATTCTTTCATTTAGCTTTTAATCTAACTGTTGCTTGTGATACTTGCTAGCAGTTAGACCATATTACTTTTTTCTTACGGAGCAGATGGTATGGGAACAGTATGTGTAGAATAAAAATGCTTTTTTCTTTTTCTCTACAAAAGTATGTGATCTTCTTGTGCAAAGCAAACTAGTATAAAGAAAATGTGGCAAGCCAGCTGTCTTCATACTATTACACAAATTGGCACAGGGTAAGAGCTTGTCTGCTTTATTGGGAATGAACATACCTGTGATAGCTTGTTCTATGCTGCTGTACCCAACCAAGCACAGTACACAAATCTTATACATTTTCCTGCCATGCAGACATGTGCACACTAGCTATCTAGATACCTCCTTTAATAAAGAATAACACATGAACTAAGCAAATTTGATAATAGAAGTAAATTGGAACTTTTTTTAAAATTGTATTCTCTATCTGAATTATGAAAGAGAAAAAATGTGGGTTGTATGTCCCAGTAATAATACCTGGATATACTGACTAAATACCTTTTTTTTTTTTGCCTGCTGCTGGGCATGCTTTCAAAGGACAGCATAGCGTTTCTACTTATATCCTATCACAATATTGTCCTATATGTTCAAACCTTTAAATCTGTTTTTTTTAATGAAGCCTGTATTGATTTGCTTGTTACTTCTAAAGTTGTTATTCTCTTTCACTTTGTATGTTGAAAAATCAAAATTCAATCTTCATTTCAACTTTCTTTTAAGCAAATCTATTATTTAAATAGTCAATGATATCCGCTTGAGTTTATTGGCAATGTTTTGCAATGCTTCATTTTATACTAAACAACATTCTAAATTAATTATATCAACTCTGCTTTGTTCTCATGTTGTTCTTTGTTGAAAAACATGGGCGTAAGCTTGCACGTACGTGTCTAGAGCGCTATATGGCAGCAGTTTTGCAAGAATGTTATCCATTTGAAAAAGCACTAGATAGCAGCATGTAGTGCTGCAGATGCCAACCTACGTATCTCTTCAACAAAGAATAACATGAGGACAAATCTGATTTAATAACAGAAGTAGATTGATTCAGACAGAGCACACAAATTTAACAAAAGTTTCCACACAGGAAATGTTGGGGTTTCATTTCCCTTTAAGTGCTCATTTTATTGTTTTAAGAGTTGTAGTTAATTTTATTTTATTTACATGTACAGATATCAAAGAGCAAGCAAAATGAAAGATTGATAAGACTGCTGCTACAATCCGGAGTGGATGTCAATGCTACCGATTATGTAAGTTTCAACTGATTTATTATTAGGGATGGGCGAAAGTGTAATACGTTTGGTAGAATAAATAGTCCTGTGGAGATTAGTTTTGGATAATCGAATGTTGATAAAAATTAAAATTCAATAATCAAATGTTTCAGGTTTTTGAGCGTTCAAAAATTGGAACGAATGTCCCCATTCAGAATTTCAAATGTAACATTCGATTTAAAGGGACAGTCTACACTTTAGTCATCTTGAAGTCTTACCTTTAGATTAAGCTGCAAATAGTCTCCTGCACATTTTCTATATCATGCAGCAGAAATGGTAAAATTATTTTAAAATGAATATTGTTTCTGGCCAGTTTGAAATGGCTGCCAAGCTCCACCCACCGATGACATCACGATCTGGGCTGCATTTAGGCACTCTGCTGAATAGTATTGAGTATTATTATTATTATTATTATTATTATTATATATATATATATATATATATCTTTACTTTCCCGTTAATGAACGTGATCAAACATTAAAAATTGTTTTCAATTTGTTTTTAGTTTCTAATCAGATTCTTCCCTGCTTCCCCATCCTCTCAATCAGCTTTATAAGTGATTATTGGACTATCCATGCAGCAATGATATTTCTAGCCCCTCCTTTTCCTGTCACTTCAATATCAATATCTCTAAGTGAAAACCATTGAGAAAACTTTATCTACCAGCATGCATTAGTAGTTGTTGTTAGAATACTGAAGTACAGGTCATCACTTACTAGCCAATAAATGAAGATGCCTGTAAAAATTCTAATCTCTGTGAGCCCAGAATGCTGCTCTCGCCACGTGTCCTGTGATTTTTTTTTTTATTTTTTTTTTAGATTCATAGCACCTCACAAGACTATACATATACACAGGCATAGTCTATACATATACACATGCATAGTCTATATATATATATATATATATATATATATATATATACACATGCATAGTCTCTACATATACACAGGCATAGTCTATATACATATATACACACATGCATAGTCTAGTCAAGTGCTATGCTCTTTTTAAAGTTTATTTTTTAATTAATAAAGGGACAGTAAAGTCAGAATTAAAAGAATATGATCAATATCAAATGTAGGATGTAAAAATCGTAATCAAAGAAAGTTAAAAATCATTGATAGTACGTTTTTAATATTTCTAAAAAAAAATATGCATCAAAATACACATTTGCATTACTCTGTAAAATTCTTATTTAAAACACAGCAAAAATCATGTTTAACATATAAGACAATTTCCATGTACAAAGCTAAAATTCTATCACTTTTTCATTGTAACTCTAGACAAGTGGGCTAAACAGAGGCATATCCTTTGGCATGTCTGAAGTTCTCTTACAGGTCTGCATACATTATCTAAGAAGTTTGTGCCTGCAAGTACAGGGCCGGATTTATACTTAGGCAGAGTAGGTATGTGCCTACAGGCACCATCCGTGGAGGGGCAGCTGTCTCTGCCTATTATAAATACCAGTCATCTTAAAATTACCCTCCTTAAACCTTCGTAGTGAGAGCTGGAATAAATGGTAACAGCTAGTTCCTGTTCAGCTAAAGTACCTCTGATGTCAGAGCTAGCTGCTTCCTGTGCTTTCTATCATTTGTTAGCAGCAGTCATGTGCCTACTCTGACATCACAGGTGACTTAAGTGAATGGGAACTAGTTGCTACCCACAATACGGTGGCTTCATGTAGGCAACTATAAACACATTATTATTTATAATATAATTTATGTTTTAACAGGGTTTGCACCATATTATTGATGCTATTATATGTTAAAGAATATGATATGATTTTTTTTTTGTAACCCCCACAAATATAAGTCTGTACCTATAAACACAGCTGTAGTTTGGTAATGTTTATGTACAATTTAATATATCTGTATTATTCATATACTAAATACAGGATTTACATTGCACCTTCTCATAATTTTGCCCCTGATGGAAGTATGGAGCCCTGGGAGGTGCTGATATTTTACTGCTGTCAGCCATCTTAGTTAAGGTCGTCGGCACATTGGTGGACGGGGAGCGCGGAGGAGGGGCACTTTAGATTTTGGTGCCTACAGGAACCTGGGCTGTAAATCCCAGCCCTGTAGAAGTGTATGGAAAGTACACTGAAAAAAAGTTATTTGATTTGTTTGTGCTTCAAAAAAGCGATCAGTGCCATGGGCTCCTTGTCACATTTGATATCCTCTGATAGATTTTGCAATTTAGAGAGTCATTAATTATTGGAGGCAGCTCACTAATTGCTGGGACTTTGAGGTTCTGTCCTCTATTTTAGAGAACCAAGTGAGGTCTGTCTATGCAAAAGTTGATGTGATATTTCTCTCAGTGACAGAGATTTTAGGGAATCTGGTCTTGTGAGTTTAACCTCTTTAGAAGGGTTAAACACATAGGTAAAACTGAACTCCCGGGTGCAATGTACATAGTGTTCTGAGGGCAGGGTTATTGGCGAGGTGCGGGCAATACCTTGTTTTACTTTGGAAACCAGGATATTTATTCGAAAATAAAGCTGCCGGAGGCACAGCAGCGCAAAGCGCCAAACAATGATAATGTCCGAAATAAGCAGGAAAGTTGGGTGCTCTGCAGTTTACTTCCATAGACTTCAACTAGGGATACCAAGAAAAATATATAAATTTGATAACAGAAGTATATTGAAAAGGTTTTTTTTTTTTGGTTTTTTTTTGCTTGTTTTTTAACTGTATCTGAATCATGAAAGTTTAATTTGACTTTTATGGGCCATGTATCTTGGCACAACTTTTCATTCCTTCCCTTCTTGCAGACTGAGCCAAACCTTAAAATACATTTGCTTTGCTTAAGGCAGATCCTGCAGATATGTGTCATACAAGGAGTGGCGATTTTATCTGACTTTGTTACGTCATCTGCAAATTACACATGTCTTTGTGAGCGGAAGTGAGCACTGACTGCTAGGTAAAGCATACAGAATAAATGTAATATATTGCTCCTGATGCTTAGACAGTGACATTTAAAGGACCAGTAAATACAGTAGATTTGCATAATCAAAAATACATTATAAACAATACAATAGCACTTAGGGGCATATCTATCAAGCTCCGTATGCTCTGGGAGGGCGGACAGACATCGCCACAATTCAACCCGATCGGGTTGATTGACACCACCCTGCGGCTGATTGGCCGTGAATCTGCAGGGGACGGCGTTGCACCAGCAGCTCACAAGAGTATTGTTCTCCGCATTCAGCGAGGTCTGTCGGACCTGATCCGCACTGTTGGATCAGGTCCGACAGACCTTTGTATGAACTTCAAATGAGTAGTAGATTTTTTTTTTTTTTTTTTTTTTCTTCTAACTAGTTTCAAACTTATGTCTATTTCCACTCCAACTGTATCATGTGACAGCCATCAGCCAATCAAAAATTCATATTACGTATATTCTGTGAATTCTTGCACATGCTCAGTAGGAGCTGGTGACCCAAAAAGTGTAAATATAAAAAGACTGTGCACATTTTGTTAATGGAAGTAAATTGGAAAGTTATTCAAAATAGCCTGATCTATCTGAATCATGAAAGTTTAATTTTGACTTGACTGTCCCTTTTTAATCTCAATATATTCAGTAAAATATTTCTTTTTTTTTTTTTTTTTTTTTTTTATAATTTTTATTGAAGTTTCAATCAAGGCATACAAAAATCGGAGAACAATAAAGTACAAAAAAGGCACAAAACATGCAACACATAATACTGAGTCAAATGCAAAGGAAATATTGTGCAACCAGTTATGCCAAATAATAAACCACCCCCCTAAATGACACATGAGGATACTTTTGATCCTCACCACCATAAAGCAAACTTATAGGGGGATATCTTGAATAAATGAGACCTCTTTTGGATCTCCTATGTCGAACCTCAAGTTCTATTTTAGAGAAGTTACTCTACAACTGAGAAATCAAAGAAAAAAAAAATATATATATAACATATGTAACACATTGGTAGCGGATCTGAATCTAGCTAGCTCTTCAATGAAAGAGGAAGGATAAGGGGTAATATGGTGGTAATCATAATATTTAGAGCTGCTCCATATATTTACTATTCAATGAGAGTATTAGTTCCTATATGAGTATGTAGGATACTGCATTGGACAAGCCATAATCGCTTATAAATATGGGCAATAAGGCATTGAACATTCATAACATTTGCAAAAATAAGAGATACAGATATTAACATCATATTTGACTAAACTAAAAGTGTGTACCTGAGAGGTTTCTTCCCTCATTACCTTCTTCCCCCCTCTGTTATATAGGTCACTCTTGGCCCTTATTATTTCAAGATTACTACACTCATACGTTAACATTATATAGAGGCACATAGATAAGCTCCAATGTACTTTGTGATGCATTTGCTTAAGTAATATTATCATTTGCATAGTAGGATGCATCAGCCAGACCTAAAGACATGTAAAACCCATATTATAATACTATTTGATATTGAGAATAACTAATAGGATATCCAGCTAAGTCACAATTAACCAAGGATAAAGGGTTATACCTTTTGAATTACACATTTTATCACTTCATGCCTGGGTATATGTGCTAGTTCAATAATATTAATGCAATCTCAAAGGGAGCATGGTTTTAAGCTCCTTATGTAGTATTATGTGCCAACGCTTTCCTGCACATTATAACTCTAGAAATTAGATATCATATATCAAGAAGAAGTTATAGCAGCAGTACATTAAGCTAGCATTCTCAGCATATTAAGCCGTTCACATAGATATGAATACTTTTAAAGACTTGACTTCAACACTAAGGTTATTGTTACAAGTGATCACAACTGGAGCCCTTAGTTATAGCTTAGATGGTATCTTAAGTCTTCTAGCGCTAATGCCCAATGTCCACTCTATATTCAAGTGAAATGTCCTTCTTGATGAGTGGGGTCAGTTACTGGGGCAGTATTAGGCTATAGCATGCATTTAACCAGCAAAAATACACATTAATCATTAAGGCTATCTATATAAAGCACTCAAATATAGCACAATACCAATATTACAGTTATTACGCAAAGCTACACACCGACAGTTCTGCTGGACAGTAGCATGTATAGGGTTTGATGAGAATATGAGCGATTACCCTAAAATATCTGTTTCTGGGGATCCAGCTTAAGGAGCACTGTCTCACACACCTCGGATCCCGTGCTCATCTGTACCATGAATTTTCAACCTATCCCGGTCCTGCTCCCCTCTGAGGCAGCATTTGCTTGTGTGATACGGAGAGCATGTAGAGAGCCTTTTCCCCTTCGAGTATCATGGCTGCCATACCCCGGGAGGTGCGGGTAACTTATTCCACGGCAGGCAGATGACATAGCTGCATGTAGGACTCTAAAGTATGTGCTTGCGCTGCTGAGCCTCTCTCTTGCATGCAATTTCTCCTTGAGTGGCCCCGAATCTCCCAGATCAGGCAGACGGTACCCAAGTGTTTCCCCAGTAAGGGCAGGGAAGGTCGGGAGGTGTGCATATAGAGGCCGCGGTTTAGAATCCTTAGAGGCGTCAGGCAACACGGATCCCTGCAGGTCTGGACTAACTACATTGCGCTGCTGAGATATTTGGTGTGCCACTCCTCCCGAAGTGTTCACTTCAGCTCGTTCAGCGCCAATTTGTGTTGCGGCTCTCTGCTCCACTGTCGCAACTGTGTGTGGGCCGGCATTAACATCCGACTGGGCTAAAAAAGGTATATCAGCCGTGTAAATTTTAGATGCCTGAGTCAGGTACTTGCGTGGTTCTGGTAAGGGCTGTACTTCTCTTTTCATGTTAACGCAAACACCCTTTAGGGAGGTGAATTCCTCTTGCAGAACTTCATGAAGCCTGAGGAAGTGTGTTTCAAGCATGGCTTTCACTTCCCTCAGGATTAGCTTAGTAGCTAGCGCCATATTGGAGAAACGAAATGCAGGTTTCCAGCAGACGTATTAGGCCTCTCACCACTCCAAACAGTAAAATACCCGTTGAAATAAAGGATGGTTAGGGTTTTTTCCTCCTCCTTCCAAATGCAATGATTTAAGAGCTGTCCAGTTACTATGGAACTGGTTTGATAACCCAGGGAGCTCCACAAAAAAACGTCCTACCGCAACAGCTATAGGCTCCGCCCCCATTTCCTTTTCTTTTAATTGGTATTTAAAAGAGGTGTGCACGGGTAAAAAAAAAAAAGTAATTTTTCGCATAGTCGGCTGCTGTGGTATTCGGTATTCGTTTAGTTTTAAACTAATCGAATACTCCATAAATGGGGAACATTTTCACTAGTTTTCATTAAACTAATGTAAATGTTCTTAATTAATGTTCCTAAAGCTACAGGTGAAAAGTTCACCTGTAGCGTTAAATACTTACCTTTAGCTCGCTGAAGAGCCGCGCTAATCCCAACCCTTCTTCACAGCGCCGAGGGCCATACTAATATATGTGGTTTAGCGTGCTCTAAGCCTCCTATTAGCACAGCCTGGGGCTAAGTGAAGGAGTGTCGGATAAGCGTGACTTTTCAGCGCGCTTTAGGTAAGTATTTGTAACCACTCAGGTAATTTAAAGGAAACAAATTTCATCAGTATTGTATTTGTTTTCTTTCAATTTTGCGCTGCATTTGTTCCAATATCAGTGTTTTGTTAACAAATCTGCTTTCGTAACTAAAACCCATGTACCGCAATGCTGTTTCTTATTTACTCCAGAGGAGCTAGTCTTTACAGCTCCTATAGTTTGTCATTGGACATTTCATGCCTATAAGCTGCTACCAGAGATTGTCTGTTATGTTATTGTTTGTCCAATCGTTTGCTTTATTTGCTCCACTTGTTAAAAGAGTGTTGAAATAGAAAAAATCTGAGGTTCATTATGTGAGTGGACTCCCTTCGAGGAGCCATGGAGAAACTAGTAGTAAGATATTAGTTACCTTGGTCTCTGCATACCTCTGTTACATGAAAAGGAATACCTAAATATGTCTTACTTATGTATTATGATTTATGTTTATGACCTCAATAAAAATATTATTTAAAAAAAAAAAAATCTGCTTTCGTAACAAAACTAATGCACATGCCTAGTATTCATTATTTATGCACTATTATTTCTCTTCCAAACAAAGAAATTCCCCATAGTCCATGACCACCAAAATGACTTTAGTTTTTTTGTCCTAATGGAAAATCTTAAATGTATTTTGATAGTTTTAGTTTTATCTCCTCTAATGTTTCATGAATCAATGTTATCCGACCACTGTTCTGCACCATAAAGACTGCAGACAACAAAGAAAAATCTATTGATGAGGAACAACTCCCTATTGGTGGAGTGCTTTCTGTCATAGAAAAATCAATTTATGTTCAGTATAAAAAATAATGTTGAAAGGCAAATAGTCTTTTTATTAATAAAGCTTGTTTAAAAAAAAAAATTACAGAAAAAAATTGATTTCCCTAAATAAGATGTACATATATGTTGAAAAACCTGTACATACATACATACATACATACACACACACACAGTATATGTCTCTAGCAGCCCATCTTCCAAACCCCTATAGTTTGTGGTACACTATAGTGGAGGTACAACCATAAACATGATTAAAGGGAAACGCATATTTTATTATTTCATGATTCAGACAGAACATACAATTTGAAACAATGTTCTAATTTATGTCTATTATCAAATTTGTTTTGTTCTCTTGATATACTTTGTTGAAAGAGCAGCAATGCACTTTTGAGAGCTAACTGAACACATCACTTAAACCATGACAAGAGGCATATATCAGCAGCTAGCTTACAGTAGGGGTTTACTGTTTCTGAGCCTACCTAGGTATTCTTTTCAACTAAGGATAGCAAGAGAACTAAGCAAATTAGATGACAGAAGTATGCATACCCCATCTAAATCACAAAAGAAACTATTTTAGGATTCACTTTATTCCACAAACAAAAAAGCAATAAATAAATGTAATAACTTTAAACATATACGTATTTATCAAATGTAATAATGAATATTCACATTAACATTGATTTAAAAATAATTTAAACATTCTAAATATTGGATGATTGTGTCCGGAGGCTGGTTAGAATTAGGAAAAGGTTCAATTTCTTATTTATTTATTTTTTCTTCATGAATCTTTTAATTTTGATTTTAATAACATTAAACCCTTTTTTTTTTTCTTTCATGATTCATATAGAGCATGAAATCTTACAATTTACTACTTTTATCTAATTTGTTTCATTCTATTGGTATCCTTTTATTGAAAGGATAGGCTCAGGAGCTGGGTGCTAGCGGCTGATTGGTAGCTGCGCATATATGTCTCTTGTGATTGGCTTACCAATGTGTTCCGCTAGCTCCCAGTAGTGCATTGCTGTTTCTTCAAGAAAGGATACCAAGAGAATGAAGCAAAATTAATAATAGAAGTAAACTGGAAAGGGGTTTACAAATGTTTGCTTTGGGGTTGATTTAGCAATCAGCGGATGCTGCTTCGGAGCTTTAGGTGGCGGACTGAAATCATCTCGATCCAATATGATCGGGATGATTGACGACCACTGCTAGCGGCCGAATGGCCATGAGTGCGCAGGGGGCGGCATTTCACTAGAAATGCTTGTGCAATATTAAATGCAGACAGCGTATGCTGTTGGCATTTAGTGAGGTCGAGCGGACAACCTATGGTAAATCTACCCCATCATGAAAGGAAAAAAAAAAGGGTTTCTGTCCTTTAGAGCACAAGTGATTCACAATAATTTTATAATTTTCCCCCAAAAATCGTACCTCTATTTATTTAAATGTTATTATTATCCCAAAATATTTGGTTTCAGTGGCAACATCCTTCAATACTAATTGCTCATTAGATTTACTTATTTCACTGCACTCGTTGATCCTATCAATAGGTCATGTTTAATATTTCATTTACTGTCTAATCCATGCAGGGACCTGACTAATGATTGATTGGTTAATCTTATGCCAAAAGGAACAGATTAAGCAACCGTGTATATTTTTATTTTCAATGTGCATAAAATGTGATGCTGATCAGGATTCCCCTGAGGAGACATAATCTATTCCTGAAGTGGGTTGTGTAATAGGTTTCTGAGAACTAGAGAACCATTAAAACTCAAAATCTTCTAACATTTATTAGTAGGGATGATATCTTATGCATTCCATTCACAACAGTTCTATGGTGCTTTGTAGTCAGTGATCTGTTGGCATATTTACCCACAAGCAATTTGCTCATCACACACATCTGCTTTTTATTTTTTTGCACATTATTAAAGGGTCATTCTAGTTGTCAGAATATTTTATAAATAAATTCCCTTATTTTACTATGTATTTAACAGTTTCAAAAGGGTTAAACCTTTAGCGAAAGATGCAGTTCTGGAACACAACTATTCTTCTCCAGGTGCGAACAAGGCAGGGATTAAGGCAAATGCATTCTTGCTCCTGATTGGCTAACTGAAAGGAAGCACACGATTGTCACTGCAATCATGCTTCAAAAATAGTGCTGATTGGCTCCTGGGGGCTGCCTGCGTAGAAGAGAGCAGGGGAGCTTGCGGGAACATTAACCAGTTACTTCTAATGGCTGTTTAATTAACGTGTGCTCGTAAATGGCATATTTACGGGCACATGTTAAAATAGTGCTCCTCTTGTAATATAGCCCAATATCAGGTTTACAGTCTGATAGAAGTCTCAAGCCCTGTATGTATGCTTACATCACTATATATAGTATAGCAAAGATAGGCGTGAACAATATTATAATCTTGCTAATATCCCTTGTTTACAACCAAATGTAAAAATAATTTACAACACTTTTTTTTTCTTGTAAATACTTACTGAAACATTTGCATCCCCCCCACCCCCCACCCCTCCATAGCTTCTGCACAACTTGTGACAGGGGACTTATTAAAGGTTAGCAGTCTACCATACTTTGTTTTCTTTACACAGCTAAGAAAAACATCTTAAACTTTATATGGCATCTTAACCCTTATGTGACACACACTATAGCACAACCAGTGAGCATATTTAAAGGAATATAGACTAGCAGTTTAGTCCCTACAGGGGCTTAACTAATACCTATCCAAAGTACCCCTATCTCACACCTAGTATAAACTAATAGCAAAGTAAACCGAAATACAATGGTAATAGCATTAAAAGGGATCGTTAATCAATAATTGAAGCAAGAATTTATGAGACTGCTTGGAAGGAATTAGCACAAACTATTGCTATAAAAGTTAACTATAGACAAAGCCAAATAGAGGCAACTTGGACACATTTGTAGCTGCATACTGATGTGGTCACCCCATACCCTTGCTTAAATCCCAGACCCCTAAGACTACCTGATCCACTGGCTCAAAGAACCCAACCACTCCCTGTCTAGCCTCTCAACTCGCTTGACCTGCATAGTCCCTCCAGCAGCACCCCAAAATCCACAGCATGTTATTCCAACAGTTTATGTTTAGCAGCAAAATAAATGTTACTAATTTTATAAGTTCAATTAATACATTAACTGGAATAAAATAAAGATGAAGATAACTGCTGTCTAAACCAGTGCTTTCCAAACTGTGTGTCGGGACACACTAGTGTGTCGGCAGCAGTGTGTAGGTGTGTCCCTGCTTAAGCACAATTTTTTTTTTAATTGTTTTTTGGTTTCTGACTTTCCACCTGCCTGCTACACATATCACATGGTTGACACGTGATTGATACCTAGTGGGTCACAGATCATCTTAACCAATTGGCACAGCTCAGTGGGAACTGAAACTATTACCATTGGCGGATTTGGCGGCACATTGGCTCCTGACAGCACGTGTAGTCTCCTTAATTGGCTTGTGACTGCAAGTGTAGTCAGTGAGTGGGACAGCAGTGTGTTTGCAGTGCTGGCAGTAGTCAGTCGGACTCACAGAGCTCTGAGGGTGGCAGCTTAAACGCTGAGCTAAAGTCAGAAGTCAGTGGGATTTTTTTGCAACTAGCTCCCAGTAGAGCATTGCTGCTCCTGCTCTTGATATATGGATAGGAAGTGGAAGCTTAAAAATGCTTGATGATGAAATGTGAGTGTCTTTATCTAATATTCCACCAAATATTCAGAAACTGTGTTCATCCCATCAACCTCATACATCTCATTAAAATAGTAAGTAGCTATTGGTGTTATTAATTTTTTTTTAATTCTTGCACATACATACATTTACATACTTGTAAATGTATTTTGTTATTATATCATTTATGTATGTGTCCAAATCTTTTAAAACAAGTTAGTTTAACCTCCTTTTTGCTAGTACAACTGAATTACTGTGTCGCGAAATGATGTAGGTCTACAAAGTGTGTCACCAACATGAAAAGTTTGGAAAGCTCTGGTCTAAACTCTTACTTTCATAGAAGAACTGCAAATCTGTGTTTAAATAAAGATATTTTATATATAAAACCATACAAATAAAAGTAGGATTCTACAATGCCAAAATAATTTTAAGTACAAGTATTTATGCATTGTAAGATCCTACTTTTATTTGTATGGTTTTATATAAAAAAATATTAAATATCTTTATTTAAACACGTTAGATTCTCAGTTCTATGACTGACATAAGTTTTTAACTTTTGGCTCAGTTTTTTTATATATCTTTTTGTTTATAACTGTTTTTCTTTTCTGTTCCTTTTTTTGGAGAGGTTTGGACTAATTATATAACCTGTTTTGCATAGATTGTCAGTGCGCACTGATCTTATCTTTTTGTCTTCTAAACTCATCCTTTCCTTTGCCTTTCAGAAAGGAAACACTGCTCTCCATTATGCATCTCGAATGAAGAACCAAGCTGTAGTACCGATTCTTCTAGAAGCTCGTGCCGATCCACATTTAAAGAATAAAGTAAGCATGCCATAAAGAACAGTTATTAATGCTCAGACTTCTGATAGCTAGGAAACAGTGTGTTACTTCCGCAAATTATTAAAGGGACATAATACTCATATGCTAAATCACTTGAAACTGATGCAGTATAACTGTAAAAAGCTGACCGGAAAATATCACCTGAGCATCTCTATGTAAAAAAAGAAAGATATTTTACCTCACAATCTCCTCAGCTCAGCAGAGTAAGTTCTGTGTAAAAAGTTATACTCAACTGCTCCCAGCTGCAGGTAAAAAAAATTAAAAAAATGAAGAAATGAACAGCAACCAATCAGCATCAGCAGTGCTGAGGTCATGAACTTTTACTGTGATCTCATGAGATTTGACTTGACTTTCATGAGATTTCATTGTAAACTTCCTTTACCTGATTGGTGAAATAAGATGAGAGTGCATGATGCTCATCCCTTCAGCTGTCCTAGGACAGACATACTAATATGCTGCTTAGAAATCCTTTACAATGGGAGGTGGCTACTGAGGAACTTTTGAGGTAAAATATCTTTCTTTTTTACATAGAGATGTTCAGGAGATATTTTCTAGTCAGCTTTTTACAGCTATGCTGCATCACTTTCAAGTGTTTAAACATTTGGGTATTATGGCCCTTTAACTGCTTTAAAAGAAACATATTTTTATTGGGGCAATATGGTCAATGCAAGAGCGCTTACTCTGAATTTTCAAATGAGCAGTAGAGTGTTTTGTGTGGGTTTTTTTGTTTTGTTTTTTTTTTTGTTTTTTTTCGCTGACAAATTTTAAAATGTATTTCAAATTGTTGCCCCCCTGTATCATGTGACAGCCATCAGCCAATCACAGACACTCTTACACATGCGCTGTAATAGATGGTGCATGTGCATATAAAAACACTGTGCACCATTTCATAATGTATTCAAATTGCAAAGTATATTAAAACTGCATGATGTATCAGAATCATGAAAATTTTAAATTTGACGTTTAGTGTCCCTTTTAATCTAATTATTTTTTAATTTTTTTTTTTTTTTTAACAGGATGGAGAAACTCCAATACAGATTGCACAGAGACTGAAATTTTCAAAGATTTTATGCATGATGAAGAAAGAGTCATAATGTTTTTAATACTCGCGTATCTGTAGCAATTGTTTCTATCTATTATTAAACTGGGATGTTTGCTGGAGTTTATAACATATTGCTGGTTGTCTAATGTCACAGCAGGCATCAAAGGTAGAATATAAATCGTATTCATCCTTCACTTCTCAAGCGTAAAGCACCTTAACACAACTTTCAAGAGAATAATTATTTAAACAGTGAAATTTAACATAGAAAACATTTTGCTCAACATATGGGATAAAATTAACATTTTGCAACATTTATAAAAAATTTTTTTTTTTTTTTATTGGTGCAAAAAAATCTCCAAAATAAGAGTGTTTGCCCTACAATTTGGTTTCATGTCCCTTTAAAGGCTGGAGTTGAGAAACACTGCAGTAGTGCATTGCTGCTCCTTCAACAAAGGCTACGAAGAGAATGAAGCAAATCTGATCATAGAAATGTTTGGGTTTTATGTCCCTTTAAGTCAGATACTTTATTTTTTATTGATTCTCTGTTTTTGTAATATTCTAAAAGAAATTAAATGGAATTATTATTAAGCATCAGTTCTTCATATCAGTACTTGTTGTCATCACAATAATACAATGTAAAAAAATACCCAAAGTATCTTCCTGTTTAAGTTTCTCCCACCACCTGTATCTAAGTTTATGTGCTTTTCATAAACGCACCACTGAATGGCTACCATTCCTTACCAACAGAATTTTACTTAAAAAAATATTGTACGTAATTTCATTTTTCTTTTCTTTTTTTTTTCTTTTTGGTTTCTTTTCCAAAAACAACTCCAAACTATTTGAAGACCTATAAACATGGGCCTCTATTTATCAAGGTCTGTCGGACCTGATCCAATAGTGCGGATCAGGTCCGACAGACCTCGCTGAATACGGCGAGCAATACGCTCGCCGTATTCAGCATTGCACCAGCAGCTCACAATAGCTTCTGGTGCAACGCCGGTGCCAGCAGGGGGGTGTCAATCAACCCGATCGTACTTGATCGGGTTGATTTCCGGCGATGTGTGTCCGCCGGCTCAGAGCAGGTGGACAGGTTATGGAGCAGCGGTATTTGTGACCGCTGCTTCTTAACTGCTGTTTCTGGCGAGCCTGCAGGCTCGCCAGAAACACGGGGCATCAAGCTCCATTCGGAGCTTGATAAATATGCCCCATAGAGCCCTATATGTTAGCAGTGTCTGCGACCATTTTAAACATTGTATACACTGTCATATAGTACTCAAGACATGTGCACGCTCATGAGACTACTTAAAGGGACAGCCTACACCAGAATTTTTATTGTTTTAAAAGATAGATAATCCCTTTATTACCCATTCCCCAGTTTTGCATAACCAACACAGTTATATTAATATACTTTTAACCTCTATGATTATCTTGTATCTAAGCCTCTGCAAACAGACCCTTTTTTCAGTTCTTTTGACAGACTTGCAGTCTAGCCAATCAGTGCCTGCTCCCAGATAACTTCTCGTGCACGAGCACAGTGTTATCTATATGAAATACGTGAACTAACACCCTCTAGTGGTGAAAAACTGTTAAAATGCAATCTGAAAGAGGTGGGCTTCAAGGTCTAAGAAATTAGCATATGAACCTCCTAGGTTAAGCTTTCAACTAAGAATACCAATAGAACAAAGCAAAATTGGTGATAAAAGTACATTGGAAAATTGTTTAAAATTACATGCTCTATCTGAATCGTGAAAGTTTATTTTGGCCTAGACTGTCCCTTTAAGTAGGCTCTTCAACAAAAGATACAAAGAGTATAAAGTACATTCGATAATGAAAGTAAATCTTTTTTTTTTAATTATTTCTATTTGAATCATGAAAGTTATATTTATACCATTATGTCCCTTTAAGTGGATATAAAAATCCATAAGCAGCTTGAGTGGCAAACAAAAGATAAACTAGAGGCTTTAGCCCAAGGGTATATCTGATGCCCCCAACATACTGACGTTAACCCCTCCCAAAACTTCACCCCAACCACTCCCTTTGCCCAATACATCACACAAACACACACTCATATACAGAAACACTCACACAAACACACACTCATACGCAAACACACAGCCACTCGCACAGAAGCACTTGCGCGCGCACACACACACCGAAACACTTATACATACTCTCACAGACTCAGAAATGCACAAAAGCATTCACACACACAAACTTTCACAAACAAAAACATAGGAATACTCACACACAGAAATAAACAAACCTCTTTAGAAAATATGTTGAGGACACTTTTTTACAGGCATGTTCAGGTTATATTAAGTGATGCAGTATATAGCTAACATCTCACTTTAAAAAAACCAACTAACTGGTTGCATACATATCGAGCGCTGTGTGTTTGAGATGTTGTAGCAGATATATTAATGAGTTATAGAATTAACACCCCATACTTTGATCTAGTGTCTATGATGCTCACAAGCCCAAGAAGTGCGCATACCCTGCATGGTCAAAACATCAAGTGAAAAACATGAAACACTACAGTTACTTTGTTATACATTCACTCTCAGATCTATTGACCTCCATTAACCTTGTTTCTAATACTGTTGAGGTTCCCTCTAATTTGCATCATCTCACACCTGCATCTCTTATGTTTTACACTAAGCAAGCAAGGGAGAGGCTGAGTACACAGGAGCCAGGTTTTCCTCCACAAAGACCGGTCCCAACTCCTGAGTTTACTACTAGCCTGATAGAGCTCTGTCTCACACTGAGCTCTGGGTGGCCAGGTGCACAGAAGTCATGTTTCCAGCCTTGCTTGCAAAATGGAAACTCTGTGGCCATCAAAATGCACGCTGTGTGCAGGCTCTCAAAAAAAGTGGAGCTGGTTAGTGTATTTTGTGGTTGGATTTTTTTTTTAAATGTCTGCTGGATGGTGCTACCTGCTCCTGCTGTGCACCTACATTCGGTGATACAGCACCAGTCAGCCACTCCTAATGATGCCACTGACTGTGAGCTAGTACAGAAGCAATATAGGAGTAACATTTGGAGGTTTGCATTGGAAAAGCAGAAAGTAGCATTGCCTATGTTTTTTTTTTGGTTTGTTTGTGTTTTATTTTATTTTTTTTAATATTTTTAAAAAATAATAAACTGCAGTTTAAAAGGACACTGAACTAAAAAAATTTCTTTTGTGATTTTAAGCAACTTTCTAATTTACACCTATTATCAAATTTTCTTCATTCTCTTGGTATCTTTATTTGAAATGCAAGAATGTAAGTTTAGATCCCGGACCATTTTTGGTGAACAACCTGGGTTCTTGCTGATAGGTGGATAAATTAATCGACCAATAAAAAAGTTCTGTCCAGAGGTCTGAACCAAAAAAAACTTAGATGTCTTCTTTTTCAAATAAAGATGGCAAGAGAATGAAGAAAAAATTGATAATAGGAGTAAATTAGAAAGTTGCTTAAAATTGTATGCTCTATCTGAATCATGAAAGATAAAATATGGGTTCAGTGTTCCTTTAAACCCATTTTTTCTGTCATGATTTAGATAGAGCATGCAATTTTAAGCAACTTTCTAATTTACTCCTATTTTCAATTTTTCTTTGTTCTCTTGCCATCTTTATTTAAAAAGCAGAAATGTGATGCATAGGAGCCGTCCCATTTTTGGTTGAGAACCTGGGTTATGCTTTCTTATTGGTGGGTAAATGTAAGCCTCCAATAATCAAGCACTATCCATGGTGCTGAACCTAAAATGGGCTGGCTGCTATGATTTTAGATTCCTGCTTTTAAAATAAAGATAGCAAGAGAACGATAATAGGAGTAAATTAGAAAGTTGCTTAAAATTGCATGCTCTATCTGAATCGTGAAAGAAAAAAATTGGGTTCAGTGTCTCTTTAAAGGAACACTGAACCCAGATTTTTCAGATAGAGCAATATAATTTTAAGCAACTTTTTAATTTACTCCTATTATCATGTTTTCTTTGTTCTCTTGCTATCTTTATTTGAAAAAGAAGGCATCTAAGCCAAGGTTCAGACCCTGGACAACACTTGCTGATTGGTGGCTGAATGTATCCACCAATCAGCAAGAACAACCCAGGTTGTTCACCAAAAATAGGCCAGCATCTAAACTTACATTCTTGCTTTTCAAATAAAGATACCAAGAGAATGAAGAAAAATGATAATAGGAGTAAATTAGAAAGTTGCTTAAGATTGCATGCTTTATCTGAATCATAAAAGAAAAAAAATTGGGTTCAGTGTTCCTTTTAAGTTGCATAAGAATCTTTATGATAATACTTAGGGTTGCCAAGTGACCAGAAATTAACCAGTTTATTTAAAATTAAATGTACATAGATGTATGAGAAGGGCTATATGTAAGTTAAAAGTTATAGTACTTTAAACGATCAAATCATTTATTACAAATAATATTTAACAGTCATTTCTGCACAAGTATTGCGGAACAGTGTATATATCATGAACTATCTATCTTTTTGGGATAATTAGTTTTGTTATATACGTGTTTGGAAAAATTAACATTGTTGTAAGTTTAAAATATTCTTGTGTCTGTACTCTGTGAAACAATGTACTACACTTGCAAATACCAATTTGTAATAAAATATTTTGTAAATATTTTTTATAGCAATACTTATCTTTATTGTATTATCTAGTCCAAACATCCAAAGGAATTGCCATTTATGTATTTATTTATTAAAGAAGCAAAGCATAATAAAACAAACTCAGATCTTGAAAAAAACAATAATCTATAGAATGTATTACTATTGAAGCACCATTTAAAATTGCAATAAGAAGTAACAACTCTCCTTTTCAATTACTTTTTATTATCTACTAAAATTGTGTCTGCAATTTGAACAATCGTTCTGAATTGGCAGAGCAGTAATCTTTTGTTTTTTTTGTTATTGCACTTGTAACCAATCCTAAAGGTAGTACTTTTTGTATTTGGGTGAAATTGCAGGTTTTGTTGCTGGCATATACTGTGGTAATGGGTAACAATGGGGGACAAGATAAGAGTTGCTAACATTTCTGTAATCTAACTCTAGGGATAACCAGTACAAGGGCCAATAATTCATATTTTTTGTAAAATAAAGGGGCCTGAGACATTTTATATGAAAAAAAATAATCCTTTATATAAGGGGCAATATGACCCTCTGGTTAAGTGATTCAATGGGAAAAAATAAACATTAGGCTACAATGTTAGAGCAATTTGTTTTAAAGGGCTCTATAACTGTGCCTCAATATACCAAACATGCAATACACAGGCGTAAAAGTGGAGAAATTCCTCTTTAATATAATGGGTAATAAGACCTTTTAGATATTAGGAGGTTGATATGACAAAAAAAACTCACCTTTCAGTTGGAATAAAGTAATAAACGTTGGCAGCAAAACAATATTTCTTTTAAAAACAGAAGTAAATCCAAACACCAGAGACCTCCTTTTCAAAGATACTCCTCTTTTAAATGAGGGATAGCACAGACCTCTTTCTCTCTCTCTCTCTCTCTCTCTCTCTCTCTCTCTCTCCCTCCCTCTCTCTCTCTCTCTCTCTCTCTCTCTCTCTCTCTCTCTCTCTCTCTCTCTCTCTCTCTCTCTCTCTCTCTCTCTCTCCCCCTCCCTCCCTCCCTCTCTCTCTCTCTCTCTCTCCCTCCCTCTCTCTCTCTCTCTCTCTCTCTCTCTCTCTCTCTCTCTCTCTCTCTCTCTCTCTCTCTCTCTCTCCCTCCCTCTCTCCCTCCCTCTCTCTCTCTCTCTCTCTCTCTCCCTCCCTCTCTCTCTCTCTCTCTCTCTCTCTCTCCCTCCCTCCCTCCCTCCCTCCCTCTCTCTCTCTCTCTCTCTCTCTCTCTCTCTCTCTCTCTATATATATATATATATATATAATCTCACAGGGTCTATGACAAAAATAGTAAATATTGAATGCACTAGATACCAGATTAAGCGTAATAAAGAAGAGTGTAGCAAATAAACCTATGCCACTCTATTAGGGTTGGGCAAATTTTTAAAATGAGGGTCACTTGTCTCTCCAGCATAAAGAGGAGGAGATAGGAATTATGTAAGAGCCCCCTCCCTCAAGTTAAACTGCATTTTAAGTACTGCTTTTGCAGGTTATTGCAATATTTTGGAAATCATCTGCATTTTACAGGCATAAGACACCTCGCGCTTGAAAGAGGGGAGACTTCCCTTTAAAATGAGGGGTAACGGGTTTCTGTAAAATTGATGAGCTCATCTGGAAAAAGTGGCAATAACCGGCACTTAATAGTGCTATTTAACCGGAGGTAGAGGGAGGCTCAAACAGAGCCTATAGCTCCTTCACCATTTGTGCTAGAGGAACTAGTGATCCACTCATTTAAAAGAGGGGAATCTGCCTTTTCATATAAGGGGCCACTTGTTCCTCTAGCTCAAGCAAGGTTGGTATAGGGGCTCTGTTAATGTTCCCCTCCCTCTCAGGGTAAACAGCACATTTGAGTGCTTATGCTGGGTATTGCTGCTTTAAGTATAATCACATGCACCCTATTGGGGTATGCGACCCCCCCATGTGAAATAGGAAATTGCCTTATTTTAAATGAGGGGTTACACCCCCTCTAAATTTCAGATGATCACAATGGTAACTAAAATACACAACTGTACAGTGTTTGATGAAGGAGATGGGGCATTTTTAGAGTTCCTATTTCCCACATAAAACACAGAGGGGCATAAAAATTCTTTTTTAGAAAGAGGGATGCCCCCTCTTTCCAAAATGAGGTCTTATTTTATTTTTATTATTATTTCATTGGTAGGTGATCACCAAAAAATTACACACAACCACTGAATTACAAATAGATTATGAATACTTTTTCATCAACTCTATTATTTCATTGTACATTCGGTAAGGAGCATCTAGACCCCAGATAAAATCTAGATGATCCCATTCTGGAACCTTTTTGTGGTACACTAAGTTTGTGACTTGTGTGAGTAACAAGCCAACATCCTTCGGATCTGCCAGCCAGTCGTTTCCTCCAGTCCAAAGTGCCGCCGGTATCTTCATGTCCCTCACATGGTACAAAGGAGGAGTAGGCTGTAAAATTCAATATTGGATTCTTACATTTAGTATAGCAAAAGTTAACATTTTTTTACAGATAAAAAATATTTTATTTAATTTGTTTGTTACATTAATGTAATACAGTGTCAGCAAGAGGTATACAGGTATTTATATATATGTAACTGTGAGAATAATGTTAATTCACAAAGAAAGATGCCATCAGAAAATTGGGATATTTTCTGGACATAAACGGAAAAAAAACCATACTTTATTATTAATTTTGCGTACATTATCTATTTTTTTTCTTGCATTTGTTTTTTTTTTTAACAATGTACATGTTTTTTAATGTATCTGGTATTAGTTGTGTAAAAGATTTCATTGATTTCATTGCTACACCATCTATAATTGTGTAGCTAGGTATCTTTTCAACATAGAATACCATAGAAAGCACATTTGTTAATAAAAGTAAACTGGAAACTTTAAAAAAACAATTGTTTGCTCTGTCTGAATCACAACATAATTTTTTTAGGTTTTACATCCCTTTTAATTTTTAGTTTGCAAAATGAAAACAAAAAACAAAATACAATTTTTTGCTTGTCTAATATTTTTTACTTTCAGTGCTAATTGACATCATATGCTGAGGGCTGTGGTATATCAGGATACCCAACACCATATCTATTATCATTACAATTACTAAAATTGGAACTGACGTCAAGGGGAGGAGCATAAGTTCAAATGGATTGGACTTTACTGTAAATCAAGGTTTGAGGGGGATTTGCGGTATAAGAAACAGAACTTGCACAACTGGCTATAAAAAGAACAACAGTACATTTTTTTTTTAGAGATAAAGTTCTAGTGAAATATTTTCAAAGGGATTTGTTATCAATAAATAATCTTCTCATAATGACTTAACTTTTGTATGCTTTGCACTTCTTCATAGTGACCACAATTTTTGTTTATTGGAGCATTAAAAGGGACATGGAACAGTACAATTTTAAACAAATTGCCAATTTACTTCTATTATCAATTTTGCCTTATTCTCATGGTATCCTTTGTTGAAAGAGCAACAATGCACTACTGCAATCTAGATCACACCGAGTGAGCCAATGTCAGGTGGCATATACTGTATGTATGATTTTTAACTAAGGATACCAAGAGAAAAAAGCAGATAGATAATAGAAGTAATTTGGAACGTTGTTTACAATTTTATGCTCTATATGAATAATTAAAGAACATTTTTGGGTTTCATGTACCTTTAACAAATTTAAATTCATGTAGTTGTGAGGATATTATCTAAATATTAAATTAAGTCTCCAAATTATTATATTAACATTTTAAAACAGAAAAAAATTGATGTTTAGATTAAACATCTTGACAGACCTCCGAATTGGAATTATTAGAACACCAAAGATTTATCCGAAACAAAACTTGGGGAAAGTGATCTTAATGGGCATTTGCATTTGGTGATCTTTACATCAGACACAGGGCTAGATTAAAAGTGGCGCGCTATTTATCATTTTAGCTCACGTGCAAACACCACTGGAAGTAAACTTTTAATGCACTCAATTTAGAACAGGTATTACAAGTTGAAAGCAAATTACCTGAGAGCAAAACCCGATGCACAATAATTTCAGGACTTCGGATATCACGATTGCACTAATTTTTACCCTAGACTTCAATGAAGCACATTATTTATAAAAAACAAAACAAATCTAAACCTTATCGCTCACATACGTCCCTAACACTGCGTTAGACCTTTAGCGCTAAACCTGAAGTTAGTTATGCATAATTTACATTCCATTACATTCATAGAAGAAAACATTCTTTTTACTTTTAAACATATATGGATATTTGATGTGGATCTGCACTCTCACTAATTGGACAACGACCAAGTTTCAGGTACTAGGGGTAAAACTAAAAAGAAGATGACCACACTTACTGGATTTAGATAATGTCAGGCTTTATATATTATTTTATATATTTATATATATATATATATATATAAACTTTCATGTAGAGAAGAGGCACACACAGGGCTTAGTTAACATAGATTTTATTAATAGTTCATTAATTCAGTCAGTGTTTCGGTCCTCGCAGGGACCTTTGTCAAGACTGTTCTCCGTTAGAGGTTGTGTATAGCTTTCAGCGGTGAAACTATACACAACCTCTAACGGAGAACAGTCTTGACAAAGGTCCCTGCGAGGACCGAAACGCTGACTGACTGAATTAATGAATTATTAATAAAATCTATGTTAACTAAGTCCTGTGTGTGCTTCTTCTCTACATGAAAGTTTCTGCCTATCTACCATAGAGAGCACCCAGGCAATTCAACATATTCAACCTATTATACAGGTATAGATATGCAGATATATATAGGAATATACACTGCTCAAAAAAATAAAGGGAACACTTAAACAACACAATGTATCTCCAAGTCAATCACACTTCTGTGAAATCAAACTGTCCACTTAGGAAGCAACACTGAGTGACAATCAATTTCACATGCTGTTGTGCAAATGGGATAGACAACAGGTGGAAATTATAGGCAATTAGCAAGACACCCCCAATAAAGGAGTGGTTCTGCAGGTGGTGACCACATACCACTTCTCAGTTCCTATGCTTTCTGGCTGATGTTATGGTCACTTTTGAATGCTGATGGTGCTTGCACTCTAGTGGTAGCATGAGACGGAGTCTACAACCCACACAAGTGGCTCAGGTAGTGCAGCTCATCCAGGATGGCACATCAGTGCGAGCTGTGGCAAGAAGGATTGCTGTGTCTGTCAGCGTAGTGTCCAGAGCATGGAGGCGCTACCAGGAGACAGGCCAGTACATCAGGAGACGTGGAGGAGGCCGTAGGAGGGCAACAACCCAGCAGCAGGACCGCTACCTCCGCCTTTGTGCAAGGAGGAACAGGAGGAGCACTGCCAGAGCCCTGCAAAATGACCTCCAGCAGGCCACAAATGTGCATGTGTCTGCTCAAACGGTCAGAAACAGACTCCATGAGGGTGGTATGAGGACCCAACGTCAAAAGGTGGGGGTTGTGCTTACAGTCCAACACCGTGCAGGACGTTTGACATTTGCCAGAGAACACCAAGATTGGCAAATTCGCCACTGGCGCCCTGTGCTCTTCACAGATGAAAGCAGGGGCACACTGAGCACATTTGACAGACGTGACAGTCTGGAAACGCCGTGGAGAACGTTCTGCTGCCTGCAACATCCTCCAGCATGGCCAGTTTGGCAGTGGGTCAGTAATGGTGTGGGGTGGCATTTCTTTGAGGGGCCGAACAGCCCTCCATGTGCTCGCCAGAGGTAGCCTGACTGCCATTAGGTATCAAGATGAGATCCTCAGACCCCTTGTGAGACCATATGCTGGTGCGGTTGGCCCTGGGTTCCTCCTAATGCAAGACAATGCTAGACCTCATGTGGTTGGAGTGTGTCAGCAGTTCCTGCAAGACGAAGGCATTGATGCTATGGACTGGCCCTCCCGTTCCCCAGACCTGAATCCAATTGAGCACATCTGGGACATCATGTCTCGCTCCATCCACCAACTTCACTTTGCACCACAGACTGTCCAGGAGTTGGTGGATGCTTTAGTCCAGGTCTGGGAGGAGATCCCTCAGGAGACCATCCGCCACCTCATCAGGAGCATGCACAGGCGTTGTAGGGAGGTCATACAGGCACGTGGAGGCCACACACACTACTGAGCCTCATTTTGACTTGTTTTAAGGACATTACATCAAAGTTGGATCTGCCTGTAGTGTGTTTTTCCACTTTAATTTTGAGTGTGACTCCAAATCCAGATCTCCATGGGTTGAAAATTTTGATTTCCATTTTTTAATTTTTGTGTGATTTTGTTGTCAGCACATTCAACTATGTAAAGAATAAAGTATTTAATTAGAATATTTTATTCATTCAGATCTAGGATGTGTTATTTTAGCGTTCCCTTTATTTTTTTGAGCAGTGTATATTTAAAAATACTAAGAACGTTTTCTACAATGTAAAGAACATTGAAATGTAAAATATTTACAGTAAACACACATTAAAACACATTGTAAAATATAAAAAAAAATACAATTTTTTTTAAAGGTATTTGAGTTGAAAGGGCTCAAAATTGTGTGTATATATATATATATATATATATATAAATAAATGTGTGTATATATGTCTATACATGTTCATATATGTGTTTATATGTGACTATAAATGTATGTTTGTATATACATATATACCTACATAAATACACACACACACACACACACATATATATATATATATATATATATATATATATATATATATACACACAATATAGACCTTTCCATTCAAATAACTTGTCATATACAAAATACTGTTTAACCCTTATATAAACCCTTATATAAAATGTTTACGAATATTTATATAAATAATTTTTATCAGATAGTGTATATAATAGTGTAACACGGCATTTAAATGTATTTATGTTGGTCTTCAGTTGTGCAAACCAACACGTGTTCATTTTGTTTGCGTTCAGGGAATGTGTTTACTTTCAACTTGTAATATGCACGCAAGATAGCGTGGGGATGTGATATTGGATAACAAAAGCGCACCACTTGTAATCTGGCCCACAGTTATTAGTACACAATTTATTGTCAAAGACAGAAAGCTGCAAAAGCAATATGTATAAAGTATAGTCTTATTTTTTACCTGTTTATAGTGGATAATATTACCATCATATCCCCAATCAAAGGCCTTCAGTTCTCCTGATTTTTTTAACTAGGGAAACAATTCCAAATAAAAATGTGTTTATATTTCAGAATGTACAGATCTATATGATTGGTTATGAAAATTCATTGCCTGGCACAAAATAATGAAATGTTAATAAAACAATAGGAAGAAATCACAATTAATCAGTAACCATTAAGCCAATATTCACAATTACACATTAGGTTCCATAGTGAAAAGAATAAAAGAGAAACAGCTGTTTGTGGGCAGGCTTGCTCTCTAACCTGTGTAGAATCCCAGAATGAAGCATAAATCAACAGATATAAAAATAGCTACCTTATATGGCAGCAATTTATGCTAAGATTAAATGGCAATAACTGAAGCATTGCATGCTGCTTTAATCCAAATATGTGATTTTAAAGAACGTAAAGGGATATTAAAGTTATTTTATAAAAATGTAGTATATATTAGCACATAAAACTGCATAGCACCATATCTAGATACAAAATAAATATGCTATTAAAACTGACATTTCACATAGGGGCCTATCTAAAGACCGCTGCTCCATAACCCTGTCCGTCTGCTCTGATGAGGCGGACAGGAATCGCTGGAATTCAACCCGATCGAGTACGATCGGGTTGATTGACACCCTCCTGCTGGCGGGTGATTAGCCGCGAGTCTGCAGGGGGCAGCGTTGCACCAGCAGCTCACAAGAGCTGCTGGTGCAATGCTGAATATGGAGAGCGTATTGCTCTCCACATTCAGCGATGTCTGTCGGACCTGATCCGCACTGTCGGATCAGGTCCAAAAGACATGTGATAAATGGGCCTCATAGTATTTCTATTGCAGGGCAATCCAGTGATTTACCCTTTGAATGCTTATTGAGTATGTTTATCTTATGTCATTTTCTATGACCAATAGGAGACAGATAAATTTGAGCTCATGCACTGATCAAGACCTTCAATAGGTTACAAGGTTTAACTGCGGAATACTACAATGAACTAAACAAATACATGTACTTTTCTTAATTTTAAGTTGAATGTTTTAAGTTTTAGGCATAACCAGATTATACTAACAATGAATTTCATGTGAGTTGTAAATTAATAATTGTTGCAGGTATTCTGGATCCCCCAAGAACTTTTCTAAATATTTTTAAGATGGATGGTTACTAAATAATCACAAAACCATGGAGCTCACTTTAGTATATATGTTAAAAAATAAAACAGTGTCTGGATTTATAATTACCATTAATAAATAAATATATATCCAGGGGTCAAGTCGAGCAGGAACGCATGTGAACAGAGTTCCTGCACTATTTTTGCAGGAGAAACTAAGTTCCCTCTGGACAGAGAACAGAAACACTTCAGTAAACACTGCTGTTGCTGGTGGGAGGAGCTGGAGCACAGTCTGGCTAGAGGGATAGTGAGATCCTCTAGTAACACTTCCTACAATACATTAAATGCAAACCTGTCAGCGGTCCTGCTGTGCAATCACCCCACACTGTGTGGAACAAATGGGGCTTACATTTCTGTTTGGCTTGCTATTGGGTTTTTTATCTCCCTTCAGCAGAAATAGGACTATTGCACCTTAAGTGGGTGAGACTCTGTGATATAGGAGGATTCTCAGACCCAAAGGCAACCATTTGACCCTTTATAGGATTTACTTTTCTTTCATTAACCAAAGTGTATAGATTATATAGATATAAATACAGTGTGTGTGTATATATATGTATATATATATATATATATATATATATATATAAATTCTATAAGGAAACAGTAAACCTTATCCAGCACTACACATAAAGTCGAAGAATTAAAAATAAAGAAGGAGCTGTGAACTATTCAAAACCAAACACACTATCACAGTATTCAGAAGTCAATGCAACTAAGTTTATTACTATTACAAAAAAATAATAATAAATGTGCAACAATTAAAGCAAGAACACATACTATATGTCTGTCTAAGTTCAAGCATATGCAATTCCTACACGTGTTTCACCCTACGTCACAATGGGCTTCACAAGCTGAATGAATCGATATGTGTAGTGCTGGATAAAGTTTACTGTTTCCTTATAGAATTTATTTATTTTTCTAAACCTCCGTGCACCTGGAGTCTCATCTTTACATTGGAAATATCTTTACATCTTTACATCCTGTGGTAGCTGGTATATATTTAATCAAATATATATATATATATATATATATATATATATATATATATATATATATATACTGTATGTATAATATCAGAGAGGGTAAAGCACTCCTGGCAAATGTGTATCAAGGCCCAGTCCACCCGTGGTGCTCAGGATGTGCTTCACAGGTTCATACAGCAGCAAAATAAGAAGGCACTCACTGGGTCTTTATCACCAAATAAACAATTTTAATCCGGATTAAAATTGTTTATTTGTTGATAAAGACCCAGTGAGTGCCTTCCTTTGTTGCAGATTATATATATATATATATATATATATATATATATATATATATATATACTAAACAAAATTAATTGTGAGGGGGGTGCAAGTCTTGGTGAGTTCCCACACTTTTTTTTTGTAGGACTTGACCCCTGTATATATCTCATACCAGATGTAATACTCTAGGGTCCAGGCTCCTGGGTTGATTGAAAGTTTGAAACCCTTTGTTGGGAAGTTTGACAGAAGATGTTATTAGAAGATAATTGTTTGTAATATTACGATAGACAAAATGGAAAAAACTAAACAAATATGAAGTGTATGGGAGCCCAAAAAATGCCAGGGAGCCCAAAAGATGCCAATATAGGTTAGTACCAGTATCTAACTATGCTTAAATTTAGATAAATTGCTAAAGAATTTCTTTTTATTTCTATATCATAAATCTATTCAATTTTTAACAGTGACACCAACACCTATTATAAAAATTTCACTTTCAAGCCATCCTACCTCTTTATTGTACAATCTATCAATTTCCTCTTGACTCAAAGCTGCTGGATTTGTTACTGTACCATTGTTCTATCTTCCTGGTCAGCACTAGACCCTTTTAAATCTAGCTTTTGGCCAAAAATTCAACTGAATTTTACAAAAAAGTAGTCATTAACTAAAGAACTAAAAGATAGTTCTATAACTGTTTCAACTAGACATTTCTGCTGATTTTGACGCTGCCATTTTTCGTATCCTGGGATATACAGATGTAGCACTACTGAAAATATATAAGTAGTATTGACACATATAATTGAAATATTGAAATCTGGTGGATGAACAAAGACAAAATATCCTTAAAGGGACACTGAACCCAATTTTTTTCTTTCCTGATTCAGAAAGAACGTGAAATTTTAAGCAACTTTCTAATTTACTCCTATTATCAATTTTTCTTCGTTCTCTAGCTATCTTTATTTTAAAAGCAGGAATGTAAATCTTAGCATTCAGTCCATTTTAGGTTCAGCACCATGGATTGGACTTGCTTATTGGAGGCTTACATTTACCCACCAATAAGCAGGCATAACCCAGGTTCTCGACCAAAAATGGGTCGGCTCTTATGCATTATATTCCTGCTTTTTAAATAAAGATAGCAAGAGAACGAAGAAAATTTGATAATAGGAGTAAATTAGAAAGTTGCTTAAAATTACCTTCTCTATCTGAATCATGAAAGAAAAAATTGGGTTTAGTGTCCCTTTAAAGCATTGGTGCGTTGTTCATAAAAAGATGTTTCAGAAAACATTAGCCTACTGAGAATGGACCATCAACAAAATATTAAAATCAGTACCTGAACCCAGTGAAGCATGTTCTGCATAGATGTTCCAGAAGGACAGTGGGATAAATACACGTCCGCACGACTCTAAAATGATAAATAAACAAGTGAATGACATATTATTTGATACTAGATAACATCACAAAATAAACTGTTATTAGCTAACTGGAGAATACACACCTTGAAGGTTATCTGGGTGAAGGATTATGCTGTGGACTTGAAATTAAAGGAACATTAAACCCCAATTTTTTCTTTCATGATTCAGATAGAGAATACTATTTTGAACAACTTTCTAATTTACTTCTATTATCTAATTTGCTTCAATCTCTTGATATTATTTCCTGAAAAGCATATCTAGATAGGCTCAGTAGCTTCTAATTGGTGGCTGCACATATCTGCCTCATGTGATTGGCTCACCCGTGTGCATTGTTATTTCATTAACTAAGGACATCTTAATAATGAAGCAAATTAAATAATAGAAGTAAATTGGAATGCTATTTAAAATTGTATTCTCTGCCTGAATTATGAAATACATTTTTTGGGTTTAATGTCCCTTTAAGCTTTTCTCACAAATGGAAATTATAATAAGCTCTTAAAGCTATGAAACGTCAGACATTATAATAAAGCTTCATTTTCACCTTAGTGAACAGTAATTTTTCCCTTAGTTATTAAGTATTGCAACAAGAGATTTTTAACAAGAATTAAAACAATATGTGCTTTAAATGTAAAGGGACATAAAACAAAACAAAAAATATTTCATGATTCAGATAGATTATACAATTTTAAGTCTATCTTCATCAGATGTAATCCACAGGGGAAAAAAAGGCATAAAAAAAAAGCTATCAAAAAAATCTAAGTGGAAAAAAAATACAAGGGGTCCTCTTCTTTCTTCATCAGAGGTAATTCACAAAGTGGTCATTGCTCTTCTGGTCCTCGGCAGTGGCTCCTCCTCCTTGGTGGCGGCTCCTCTTCTCCCATCCGTTCTTCATGCTGTCTTGCAGCACACTCTTTTTTCTGTCAGTTTTCCCCTTTTATAGGCAGTTCTATTGGATGTTTTTTAAAACCATTTCAAATCAGCCAATAGAAAGATTTATTTTCTTTTTTTTAATCAGCCAATAGGAAAAAACATTCTATTCGCTGACTGATTTTTAAAATCAATCAATAGCAATAAAGTCTATTGGCTGATTTACTGTTGTGGCTTATTTGCCTTAGGGGTTAATAGTGTACCGGGGTTATGTTTGGTTGGGGGTTATGGAAGATTAGGAGTCAATAGTATAGTGGTGTTAGGTTGTGTTGGGGGTATGGCACTTTAGGGGTTAATAGTGAAAGTAGAACATGCAATATACACCTTTACGAGCTGTAGGAATGTGAGTATATCATATATGTGTATATGCAATGATTTATTTATGTACATTTAATGGTATAATGCAGTAATGTGTATTTTAGCAGACTTGTGCAGCCAAGACATTTTCATTTCATCTGAAATTTTTGTAACGAATATTTGGTGGAAATTCGTTTCCCCAATTATTTGTTGGCTGCACTATTCGGTATTACTGAATTTTCGTTAAAACTAATGTAAATATTTAAAGTTATAGGTGAAAAGTTCTTACCTTTTGTATGCCGGAGAGTGACTTGTATTTCCACCAGATAGAGCTCATAGAGCATTTAGGCCTGTACCAAGAGAATTTGATCCTCCCAGGGATGTGATATTGAGATTTCATAGATACACAGACAAAGAGAAGATCCTGACTGCCACGAGGAAACAACAAGTCTTCAAAATTGATTATATACCCTTACAATTATTTGCTGACCTCAGCCCAATCATGCTCCAAAACCGCAAAGAAGCGAGATTTCTTACTCTCCATCTTAGAGATCATGGTCTCCCCTACAGATGGGGCTTTCCCTTCAGCTTGAAGGTAATGAAGAATAATAGAGTTGCTGTATACCGTTCTCCAGAAGATATAGAAAACTTCTTCCAACAGCTGGACATTCCTGTCCCAAAGTATAACGTCATAGGAGGTAGCCGCAGCTGAAAGCGGAACACCCGACAATAGCAAACCTTTATTTTGGAACTACCAGCCCCAGACTACAGTGAGGTGCGTCAGGTGAGCGGTGGGAATCAATCCACCAAGAGGCAAGGAAAAATAATTTATTCAAACAAGATTAAAAATTGCATAGACATGCAGGGGTCAAGGAAGAGACTATCCTGATGCGTTTCGCGCCCCTAGTGGCACTTAGTCATAGGATACAGGTGTAAGAGACCAGTGCTTGTTTAAGGACAGAATCAACCAATCAGGGACCAGAAACCGGACCACACATGGAAGCACCCATCTCATACATAAGGTGGTATTACAAAAGACAGAGGTAAAAACAAAAAAAAAAAACTGATAAAAAACAGAGATACAATTTCCTTGAAAAAATGCTTACAGGATCTTGAAAAATATATACAAGAAATGTTAGCCAATAATGTTGATTGATAAATAAATAAATTAATTTCCAAACATGGTAAGATTAATTAATGTTTGAACATTAACTTAAACATGATGGATGATATTTTATATTTGTCATTGGCTTATTTATTTAACTAGAAAAGTTGATGTGGGAAAAGAATTTACAAAATTTATATATAATACAGTAAAAGCCTACCCAAAGAAGGATAATTTAAATGATGGATTACTTAAACTTTTAAGATGATGGTAAAAGGAAACCTTGATATGATAAACATAATTTAATCTGTGAAATATGAGATGTCTCATTCCAATTCATACCCTTGTGATGTCTCGTATCTAATTTCAAAATCCAAAATAATTCCCTTTTGGTAAGGAGCTTATGTCTATCACCCCCCCCCCCCCCGGGGCTCTTTTTACAATTTCAATGGTCTGCACCCCAAAATCAGGAACATTGGTGAGGTGCAGGCCATTAAACTGTTTGGCTGTAAAATTTTCTACATCCCTAAAATGCTCTCTCACTCACAGAGTTCACAGGAGGTCTGGCCAACATATAGATATTTACAATGGTTACATGTTATTAAGTATATGACCCACCATGTTTTGCATGTGGCATGGAAATTAATGTCAAATACTATTTTGGTAACAGATGAGGAAAATGTATTTCCTTCTTTTGTCATTTTACAAGCCTTACAGTTGTAGTTGTTGCATTTGAAATTTCCCTTGTGGTTTAGCCAAGTAGTTGCAGTGGTTTTATTGGTCTGAATCATACTTGAACCCAGAGTTATAGGTTTTCTAGAGACAAATTTACATTTATTGACAAATGGCGCTAGAGTGTTGTCATTATTTAACAGTTTAATGTGTTTTTTCAAAATGTTGACAACTTTGGGATACTGCAATGAGTATGGAGTGCTAAAAATAATGGCTCCTTCTGAGAACTAATTTTGTTTCACCAGTAAATCGGAATTGGTCATGTATCCCTCATCACTTAGGAATAAGAGCTGTGAGGTGGTTTCTAGACAGGGACACCTCCTATCTAGAAGAGGAGAACATTTTTCTGAGTGAATGTTTGGAGTTCCTGCTAACCCACAATTATTTTTTGTTTGACAATGTATGTTCAAACATTAATTAATCTTACCATGTTTGGAAATTAATTAATTTATTTATCAACATTATTGGCTAATATTTCTTGCATAAATTTTTCAAGATCCTGTAAGCATTATTATTAGCATTATTTTTGTTTTCACCTCTATCTTTTGTAATACCACCTAATATATGAGATGGGCGCTCCCATGTGTGGTCCGGTTTCTGGTCCCTGATTGGTTGAGTCAGTCCTTAAATAAGCAGTGGTCTCTTACACCTGTATCCTATGACTAAGTACCACTAGGGGCGCAAAACACGTCAGGACAGTCTCTTCCTTGACCCCTGCATATCTATGCAATTTTTTATCTTGTTTGAATAAAGCTGTTTTTTTATTTTTCTCACTGAGTGCTCAGGACATCTTATTTTTTATTCCTGTCCCAACACTTTCTCCTCTAGAAAACACCAAGGATACTTCACAACTTGAAGATCTTCCTCCACCAAGACCCCAACGTCCCCAGTGGAAGAAAGTCAACAGGAATAGATCTAGAGACACTCTATTCAAGATGAAAAACACTCCTGCAGATATAGAGATCAGTTGATCTAGAAGCTGAATCACCTATGATTCAAATATGATCAAAATGCGAGGACTAGATGTGATTACACATCTTGATGGAACACTGTTCTAGATACCTTTTATACAGGTGTATCCTTTATATATATATATAGCACTATACATATTTGAATAGTTAATATGGGTTATTCAGAGTTCATAAGACCAGAAAGCTTACTCTGATTCTATACTCTACACCATGTATTGTATTGTTGTTTTTCGTTTTTCATTCTTGCCATTGCCTCTCTACACTAACCTCCTTTTCTCCTTAGGTGCACTCTCACCTGTATTGGTTGAAATACACCCCAATGATTCCCACCTCCACATTGGAGATTGTTTGTCGGACACCTTTGTTTTTGATAATGTTTATTTATTGGTTTTTATGTTTGTTTATAAGTTTTAACCAGATTAATAATGCATATCTCCTTTTATTGCCTGAGCAAGGATCATTTCCTTTTCCCTTCATTGACAGAGGCGAGACTAATAACAGCCTATATGGTGGGGCTGAAGTCAGAGACTCCCGAGACTTTACAGGGCAACAATGGTTAAACTCTCATGACAACATCATCTAAAAATATTTTACTAATGTCTCAAAACTGTAAAGGGCTAAACTCTCCCACTAAGCGTTTGATTGCACTAAATTGGTTTAGGAAAGAGAAAGGGGACATTGTATTTGTCCAAGAGACCCACTTTCTCAAAAGCAAAGAACCATACTTCCAGTCATGATAATTCCTTACAACCTATCTTAATTCACATACCAAAAAAAACAATGGAGTAGGCATCCTATTCCATCGACACGCACAATTTCAGTTATTAGAGAAATACAAGGACAAAGAAGGTAGATTTCTTAGTGGGTCTCTTATTCAATCGCCCGATTACCCTAGCCAATATCTACTCCCCCAACATGGGACCTCAATGTAGCTCAATTCCCACAACAAGATTGTTCGCAGGGTCGGAGTACAATATCACCCAACACCAGGATTTCTATCACACACACCCTTAAAGACCTAACATTAATGGATATCTGGTGCACACTCCACCCAACCACACGTAACTACAGCTTTTTTTCCAACCCAGCTCAATCCTACTCGCGTATTGATTATTGGTTTATTGATCATTGTAACTTACCTTTAGTAGTAGACGTTATCCCCCCCATAGCCTGGTCGGATCACTCATCAATATCGATCACGATGAATTGGCCCTTGACCCCCCAATACCCATTCACATGGAGGCAAGATGAGGTAATGTTACAGGATCCTCTAATCAAAACACAGATTCAAAATGACATTAAAGAATATTTTCAGCTAAATAGTCACAACTCTGTGCCCTCCTCTACCACTTGGCTAGCACACAAGGCGGTTCTTAGAGGGAATTTATTGAAACACAAAGCTAAAAACAAACACCTATGCATAGCTACATATAAATTCCTCTTAAAAAATTTACATAGAGATGAATTAGCTCATAAACACAATTTCCAAAAGATTAGACTTGCAGAAATCTTTAAAGGGACACTAAACCCAGATTTTTTCTTTTTTATGATTCAGATAGAACATGGAATTTTAAGCAACTTTCTAATTCCCTCCTATTATCAATTTTTCTTTGTTCTCTTGGTATCTTTATTTAAAAAATCAGGAATGTAAGTTTACGAGCCGGCCCATCTTTGGTTCAGCACCTAGGTTGTTCTTGCTGATTTGTGGTTTAATGGTATTCACCAATCAGAAGGCGCTAACCAGGGTACTGAACCAAAACCGTGCCAGCTTGTAAGCTTACATTTCTGCTTTTTCAAATAAAGATAGCAAGAAAACAAAGAAAATTGATAATAGGAGTAAATTACAAAGTTGCTTAAAATTCCATGCTCTATCTGATTAATGAAAGAAAAATTTGGGTTCAGTGTCCCTTTAACTAAATCGAGAGAATTACTCAAAGCACATCTCCACACAGAAGCCTGTAAAAAGGCTCTATATCTTAAAAAGATGTTTTTTCATGGCGGAAACAAAGCTGGCCTTCTTCTCGCGAGAGCCTTGAAACGTAAAACCTTCCAAAATTAAATGTTTAACATAATGTATAAACAAGGAGATAATCTCATAGAACCTAAAGCGATATCAAACACCTTTAGAGATTATTACGGAGAGGTACACAATATTCCTACCTCAAACAATCCTTATCACTCCAGAGAATTAGAACAATATCTTTAAAACACAGTGTTAAATAAAATACAACATAGTTATACAGAAGCACTAGAAGAACCAATTACCCTTCAAGAAATCCTAAACCCAATAGATGATTTACCCTTAAATAAGGCTTTTCAAATAAATATTATAAATTATACAAAGAATCCCTAGCCCCACACCTCTTAGTACTTTATACACAAATTGATCAAACTGGTCAATTCCCTTCAGAATGCCTTGAGACACACACCAGTTATACCCAAACCAAATAAATCCCCCAATACACAAGTAACTATAGACCCATTTAGCTGCTAAACACAGACCTGAAAATATACACCAAAATACTAGTGAAACGACTTAACCGAATATTACCATAAATTATTAACACAGATCAGGCAGGTTTTGTCCCTGGTAGGGAAGCTAGGGACAACACTATTAGAACATTACAAATAATTGATCATGCAAAATACACAAAAACAGAAATGATAGTGATATCGACGGATGCCGAGAAGGCTTTTGACCGTCTTGGTTGGGAGTTCCTTTTTGCAACACGTCGCAGGGTAGGAATAGGTGACTCAATGCTCCGTAGAATACAAAGCTTATATAAATTACCCACCGCAAAAGTGAAAGTCAACAATATATTTTTGGATACATTTCCCATATATAATTGTATGCTACAGGGCTGCCCACTTTCTTCAATTCTATTCATAATCAGCATTGAAGTTTTAGCCCAAAGAATTAGATCAAACCCTGACATTTTAGGAATAAAAGTAAGTCCTTTAGAATACAAACTGTCTCTATACGCAGACACCGAACTTCTTACGCTTTCTTCCACTCATACTTCAGTATTGGAAGTATTAAAAGAGTTTAGACTATTCAGCAAATTCTCAAATGTTATGGTTAACAAACCAAAATCGGAAATTCTTAATGTCACTCTACCAACTCTAGTCTTTCAGACACTATTGCGGCCATGTCCCTTTAAACATCAACCCAAAGCTCTTAAATATTTAGGAATATACCTATCCCCAAAACCGAAAACACTTCTATATATTTACTTTATTAAATTACTTACAATAATACAAAAAGATCTGCAATCTTGGAAAGACCAACTATTTTCTTGGTGAGGTAGATTATAAAAATTAACATCCTTCTCAGATTATTATACACAATTCAAGCAGCTCCTATTCATCTTCCACAAAATTTCCTTATGCAGACACAAAAGATTCTTAATAATTTTGTATGGGGAAACATAAAACCGAAAATCAATAGATTAACAATGTATCGTTTGGTTGGAGAAGGGGGCCTAGGTTTACCTAACATAGAAATATATTACCAAGCTACATGTTTACAAAGAGTCTTAGATTGGCATCAAAATAAGGATGTAAAGGCATGGATACCAATGAATTTACACATACTATACTGCCCTTCACCAGGAGCCCTGTGTTAGTTGACAAAACATTACTGACCATCATGGTTAACCTATAGTAACAAGATAGTAGGTAAAGTACCTATAGGTGCCAAATATTTTTGTAATCAACAAGCACCTGTTAGGGGGGCAATAAAACACTAAGGAGACTCATAGATAAATGAGTTACAAAGTCTGTAACAAAAAAGAGTGGTTTACCCCTGCAATTATTTAGGAAAAATTCTCACTGAATAATACAGGAACGATTTTTAACCATTCATACTTTATCTTAATTGGTTTAACTATTCAATCATACACGTTTAAAAACACTTAAACTCTCTAGATATCAATATATAGCATAGATGTGTGAATAATACCTCTGAGAATAATGTATCTATATGTGAAACATTATACTTGGTTTGTATGATATCAAGCAGTCAGATACAAACATTATCTTTTGTAGCCGGCTATTAATAAATTCAGAAATAATGCTGTAACAAGAGGACCTGTTAATATGTGGAATGTCAGGTTATGAGATTAAAGCTATCTAGCTAATACTTTATCTGTAATTATAAAGTCCTTGCTTGCACGGTCAACTTTAGCACAGCTGTTCTGTGTAATAGATTCTGTCTGCTTAAAATCTCTAGATATTAATATTTAGTATAGGTGTGTGAATAACACCTCTGAGAATCATGTATGTAGATATGAAAAATTGTACTTGGTTTGTATAATATCAAGCAGTCAGATACAAACAATATCTTTTTTAGCCGGCTATTAATAAATTCAAAAATAATGCTGTAACAAGAGGACCTGTTAATATGTGGAATGTCAGGTTATGAGATTAAAGCTATCTAGCTAATACTCTATCTGCAATTATAAAGTCCTTGCTTGCACAGTTAACTTTACCATAGCTGTTCAATGTAATAGATTCTATCTGCTTGAACTCTCTCAATATCAATATATAGCATATGTATGTTAATAATACCTCTGAGAGTCATGTATCTAAATATGAAACATTGTACTTGGTTTGTATAATATCAAGCAGTTAGAAACAAACAATATTTTTTGCAGCCGGTGTTCTGTGAAGGGACCAAACTTTGTAAAAGAGCAAACCATGTCACTTCCTGTGACGTTTCATCAGCTGTTGCACTCATTTTGCACCAAATGCGCATGCGTGCCAGCGTCATCACCTACCTGGCTGCATACATCAAGGTGAAACTATTTAGTTGTGAAATTCTGAAACCTTTCTATAGCGTATGCGTGGGCTTTTCTATCACAAATGGGGGTGTTTTATGGAACGATGTTTATTCAACACTGTATGTGCATTATGGTGTGAAACAGAAATAAATGTATACTTCTTTAAACATATTTATTTATATATAACCTCAAACATGGAACAATGTTTATTCGTCCCTGCATGACAAACAGCCACTCGGCTATCGCCACTGCAGGTCGTATTTTAATGCAGTGGCGATAGCCGGATCAGGTCTGCAAGTCCTTTGTTAAATTGGCCTCCATGGTTCTACTTAATCTTCTACCTTCTTACCCCTGTAAACTTAGACTAAGAATAATACAATTAGCATTAAATTCAGCCAGATCCCTCATAGCAAAACAATGGAAAGCTCAAAGTATCCTTACTTTTGAATGTTGGATCACTCAAATAGATAATACACTATTACTAGAAGAATATGGTTACTTTAAAACTATACATTAGAATTTTTTCATGACACAAAATTTATATCAGACACCAGTAGAAAAGATGTATTTACCAACCTTCTTCGCACACCAAGCAATACAGCTATAACATAATACAACTACTAATTCATAATAGAATCCTTAAAGGGACATAATACTCATATGCTAAATCACTGAGAGTGCACAAGGCTCAATCATTCGGCTGTCCCGGGACAGACATACTGATTTGTTGCTTAGAAGTTCTTTACAATGGGATGTGACTACTGAGAAACTTTTGAGGTAAAATATCTTTCTTTTTTACATAGAGATGTTTAGGTGATATTTTCTAGTCAGCTTTTTACAGCTATACTGCATCTTTTTCAAGTTTTTAAACATTTGGGTATTATGGCCCTTTAAATAAGAAATCCATATACACCATTCCACTAGGGCAGGGCTGTCTTGCCTCTGTCACCCAACCCCCCCATGCACCCTTCGACCTATATATTATGCTCCCACTTAATATCAACTAAGTAAATGCAAATGATTTTGTCTGTACCATAACAATTATTAATAAAAAATAAACAGAAAAAAACAAAAAACAAAAACACCTCAACTATTTCATATACAAAAATCATAAAGGAGCAGTTTCTCATACATTTTATACTCAGCTGCTGGTGTAACAAGTAATTGGAAGCACATTAAGAGGGGAAAAAAATCAGTACACTGTACCTTTAACCCCTTCACTACCAGAAATTTCAGAGAAAAACTTGCCTAAAATATCTGAGAATTTTTTGCATTTTTGATATCACTCCATTTAAACAGAAATAGGGCCTTTGAGGCCTACTTATCAGGCCGCCAACCGCAAATACGCTGGAATTCCGCAGCGCAATTGTGGAGAGCTTGATTCCCCTTAGTTATCAAAGCCTACAGACCGGCAAAAGTTGAAATCTGTGACGTAACATACGATCCGCCGGACTCAGTCCGACACAGATCGATGCTTACGTCATTACAGATGTTCCCAATGCAAATTCGGCACTATCTGACTACTTTTGCTAGTTAACAAATACCTACCAGGTATGCTCGCCACTATTCCAGCCCAGCGTACCTGCTTTTCCATAGCAATCAATGGGAGTCTGAAAGCAGCGAAAGCTCATGTTCGCTGCTGCCCGATATCCCATTGATTCCTATGGGAGAATAAAAGTTATGTTTACACCTAACACCCTAACATGTACCCCGAGTCTAAACACCCCTAATCTGCCGCCCCCTACACCGCCGCCACCTACATTATACTTATTAACCCCTAATCTGCCACCCCGACACCGCCGCCACCTACATTATACTTATTAACCCCTAATCTACCGCCCGACACCGCCGCCACCTACATAAAGTTATTAACCCCTATCCCTCCACTTCGGAGCCCACCGCAACTAAATAAATGTATTAACCCCTAAACCCCTGGCCTCCCACATCACTAGCACTTACTAAACCTATTAACCCCTGAACCGCCAGCCCCCACATCGCCATAAACTAAATTAAAGTATTAGCCCCTAAACCTAACAACCCGCTAACTTTATATAAAATATTAACTCATCCCTATGTTATAATAAACTTAAACTTACCTTTAGATTTAAATTAAACTATATTAAACTAATAATTAACCTACCCTAACTATTATACTAAAATTACATTAAACTATATTAAACTATTAATTAACCTACCCTAACTATTATACTAAAATAACATTAAACTATATTAAACTATTAATTAACCTACCCTAACTATTATACTAAAATTACATTAAACTATATTAAACTAATAATTAATCTACCCTAACTGTTAAACTAAAATTACATTAAACTACAAATTAAATTAACTATATTATATATTTATACACCTAACCCTATTCAAATAATTTAAATCTACAATAAAAAAATTACAAAGTTACAAAAAACTAACAGCTAAGTTACAAAAAATAACAAACACTAAGTTACAAAAAAAATAAACACTAAGTTACACAAAATAAAAAAGTGATTATCAAAGATTTAAACTAATTACACCTAATCTAAGAGCCCTATGAAAATAAAAAGCCCCCCAAAATAAACCCCCATAACCTACAATAAACTACAAATAGCCCTTAAAAGAGCCTTTTGCGGGGCATTGCCCCAAAGAAATCAGCTCTTTTACCTGTAAATAAAAAATACAAATACCCCACAACATTAAAACCCACCACCCACTGAACCACCCCCCCCCAAATAAAAACCTAACTAAAAAAACCTAAGCTCCCCATTGCCCTGAAAAGGGCATTTGGATGGGCATTGCCCTTAAAAGGGCATTTAGCTCTATTGCTGCCCAAACCCTAATCTAAAAATAAAAACCACCCAATAAACCCTTAAAAAAACCTAACCCTAACCCCTGAAGATCCACTTACAGTTTTGAAGATCCGACATCCATCCATTCAAAGAAGCCGGGAAAAGTCCTCATTGAAGCCGGCAGAAGTCTTCATCCAAGCAGCCGAAGTCTTCATCCAAGCCCGCAGAAGTCTTCACCCAGACGGCATCTTCTATTTTCATCCATCCGGCGCGGAGCGGCTCCATCTTCAAGACATCCGACGCAGAGCATCCTCTTCGTTCGATGTCTTCTTGAACAATGAATGTTCCTTTAAATGATGTCATCCAATATGGCGTCCCTTAGATTCCGATTGGCTGATAGAATTCTATCAGCCAATCGGAATTAAGATTGAAAAAATCCTATTGGCTGTTGCAATCAGCCAATAGGATTGAGCTTTCATCCTAATGGCTGATCCAATTAGCCAATAGGACTGAGCTCGCATTCTATTGGCTGTCTTGGATTTTTTTTTTCCATTTGGATTTTTTTGATGTTTTTTTTTCCCTGTGGATTACATCTGATGAAAAAAGAAGAGATGACTTTGGATGGTGAGAAGTTAACTGATGTTTTGTTTTATGTTTTATGTTTGTTTACTTTGTTGTTCTTGGTGTTGTCTTTTGTTTTAACCTTTTGATGACAGGGTTAATTTGTCTACATCAGAACAATGTTCCGATGTAAACAAATTGAAATCCCGCAATTGTGCACGCAATCGCGAGATTTCAATGATTGGATCATGTCAGAGGGGCGTCCCTATGACGCATCCTAGAAGTGCCGTTGGCTTCAGGACAGCCAAACGGTTAGGACGTTCTATTCCGTCCTAACGGCGCTAAAGCCCAGCGCCGTTAGCATGGAATAGAACGTCATAACGGCGTTAAAAGGTTAATGGTTGTTCTTGTATTGTTGTTGTCTTTTGCTTATTTGTTTGTTTACTTTATTGTGGTTTATTGTTGTGAGGTTTTGTTCACTGTTAGGGCTTATGTTGCTTTAGGGGTTAATGGTGTAGTGGGGTAATGTTGCAATGTCGGTTATGTCGCTTTAGGGGTTAATAATGTAGTTTGGTTAGGTTGCGTTGGGGTTAGGTTGCTTTAGGCATTAATAATGTAGCAGGGTTAGGTTGTGTTGGTGCTATGCTGCTTTAGGGGCTACTAGTGTAGTGTAGTTAGGTTACATTTTAGGGGTTAGGTCACTTTAGAGGTTAATAGTATAGGGCTCTGTAGCGTTTTGGAACCACATTGCCACCCTCTGAGATGTATTGTGAAACGCCTTTCAGCAAGACTGCCCTCAAACACTGATATCAGCCCTTTTGATTATTGCACCAGAAATCTTGATCCCGCGACAGATCCCTTTTGAATATATCGCCACTTCGAGGATGTTTCAATCATCAGGGCCTTAGAGAGAACCCTGGGAGTGTAATTTCTGCTGGCTATGTTTACACAATTTTCTATAGCCAATACTTAAGTATTGGCATTTTCAGTATAGGTGCAGCTACCACAGGTAAAAGCAGCTTTTTCAAATGAAAAAATAAAGAAAAATGACATATTTGTAAACAATTTAATACACTCCAGCAGATAAAATGGATAATTCGGAACAAATTAAAGAACATAACATTTTTTAGTAAACTGTCCATTTAAGCAAAATATTCATCCAGTCTTTAATAAAATGCCAATAATTTGATCATCTAAAATATTTACTTTCCCCAGCCTTAAAAAATGAATATAAAAGATTTTTACACATACCATATTAAGGTTCTTCTCGTTAAATCCACATAAGAGAAAAAACGTATTGCCGCATAAATGATTGAATAGTTTATGGTTACAGATATTGGTAGCAAGCCATGTTATTTGCTCTGTTTGTGGGAAAAAAGCCTTGTTGCCAAATATTGTCTAGAAACAAGAAGATGAATATTAGAGAAAACATCTGCATTTAGATTCAAAAGCTACACATTAGTGGTAAGCAATAATAATGGAATAGAAACGAAAGTGTAGATACAATGGCCTCTAGTTATCAATGTCTGTCGGACCTGATCCGACAGTGCGGATCAGGTCCGACAGACATCGCTGAATACGGCGAGCAATACGCTTGCCGTATTCAGCATTGCACCAGCAGCTCACAAGAGCTGCTGGTGCAACGCCGCCCCCTGCAGACTCGCGGCCAATAGGCCGCCAGCAGGGAGGTGTCAATCAACCCGATCGTACTCGATCGGGTTGATTTCCGGCGATGTCTGTCCGCCTGCTCAGAGCAAGTGGACAGGTTATGGAGCAGCGGTCTTTGTGACCGCTGCTTCATAACTGCTGTTTCTGGCGAGCCTGCAGGCTCGCCAGAAACACAGGGCATCAAGCTCCATTCGGAGCTTGATACATATGCCCCAATAACTGTTGTTTTTAAGCGTTCAGTATATCCACAGTTTTTTTTTAATTAATTTATATGGTGTTTCCCAGTAGTAGTGAATATGTATAGGATACAGCAGCACTGAACATAACTGGTATGAACTTACACTCATACTTCTTTTATTTGCATCTTGAATGAACAGTTATTGTGGCTAACTATAGGCCTGATTAATATTAAGCTTGGTTTTTAATTTAATATTTTTAATTGTGATTTCAACAATTTTAAAGGAAACTTTAATTTATATGTATATGAGTGCTTGTGTATAACACACACTCTACACACACACTACACACACATTACACACTTCACATACATACACACACACTACACACATATTACACACACAGACTCACTTCACATACATACACACACTACACACACACTACACAGACACACACGCACACTACTCACACACACTACACACACTACACACACATTACACACACAGACACACTTCACATACATACACACTACACAGACACACACACACACAACAACACACAGTACACACACACTACACATATAAACACTACACACACACGCGTGCACACACACTGTGTACTATAGTTTTACGGGAGGGGTCAGCGCACATGGATGGGGTTGGGCTGTCTGAACCTGATTAAGAGTTTTTTTAGATGGGATTCAGTATTGCTAGACAGGAAGTGACAGCAGGGTGGAGGGATACTTTTGACCCCTTCAGTCCAATGAGAATAACGTGGTAAAACGTAAATGATTGGGGGGTTTACTCTCCTGCATTCATGTAGAATAAAGTTACAACCTCATGTGCCTGCTGTACCAGCGATATACTTGCATGTATTTGTCATACACTTTTGATTCCTTCCAAACCAAGGCCTAGATTTGGAGTTCGGCGGTAGCCGTCAAAACCAGCGTTAGAGGCTCCTAACGCTGGTTTTGGGCGCCCGCTGGTATTTGGAGTCAGTGATTAAAGGGTCTAACGCTCACTTTTCAGCCGCGACTTTTCCATACCGCAGATCCCCCTACGCCATTTGCGTAGCCTATATTTTCAATGGGATCTTTCTAACGCTGGTATTTAGAGTCGTTTCTGCAGTGAGCGTTAGAGCTCTAACGACAAGATTCCAGCCGCCTGAAAATAGCAGGAGTTAAGAGCTTTCTGGCTAACGCCGGTTTATAAAGCTCTTAACTACTGTACCCTAAAGTACACTAACACCCATAAACTACCTATGTACCCCTAAACCGAGCTCCCCCCACACCGCCGCCACTCGATTAAAATTTTTAACCCCTAATCTGCCGACCGCCACCTACGTTATACTTATGTACCCCTAATCTGCTGCCCCTAACCCCGCCGACCCCTGTATTATATTTATTCACCCCTAACCTGCCCCCCACAACGTCGCCGCCAGCTACTTACAATAATTAACCCCTAATCTTCCGACCGCAAATCGCCGCCACCTACGTTATCCCTATGTACCCCTAATCTGCTGCCCCTAACACCGCCGACCCCTATATTATATTTATTAACCCCTAATCTGCCCCCCTCAACGTCGCCGACACCTGCCTACACTTATTAACCCCTAATCTGCCGAGCGGACCTGAGCGCTACTATAATAAAGTTATTAACCCCTAATCCGCCTCACTAACCCGATCATAAATAGTATTAACCCCTAATCTGCCCTCCCTAACATCGCCGACACCTACCTTCAATTATTAACCCCTAAACTTCCGATCGGAGCTCACCGCTATTCTAATAAATGGATTAACCCCTAAAGCTAAGTCTAACCCTAACACTAACACCCCCCTAAGTTAAATATAATTTTTATCTAACGAAATTAATTTACTCTTATTAAATAAATTATTCCTATTTAAATCTAAATACTTACCTGTAAAATAAATCCTAATATAGCTACAATATAAATTATAATTATATTATAGCTATTTTAGGATTAATATTTATTTTACAGGCAACTTTGTAATTATTTTAACCAGGTACAATAGCTATTAAATAGTTATTAACTATTTAATAGTTACCTAGTTAAAATAATAACAAATTTACCTGTAAAATAAATCCTAACCTAAGTTATAATTAAACCTAACACTACCCTATCAATAAAATAATTAAATAAACTACCTACAATTACCTACAATTAACCTAACACTACACTATCAATACATTAATTAAACACAATTGCTACAAATAAATACAATTAAATAAACTAGCTAAAGTACAAAAAATAAAAAAGAACTAAGTTACAGAAAATAAAAAAATATTTACAAACATAAGAAAAATATTACAACAATTTTAAACTAATTACACCTACTCTAAGCCCCCTAATAAAATAACAAAGCCCCCCAAAATAAAAAATTCCCTACCCTATTCTAAATTAAAAAAGTTACAAGCTCTTTTACCTTACCAGCCCTGAACAGGGCCCTTTGCGGGGCATGCCCCAAGAATTTCAGCTCTTTTGCCTGTAAAAGAATAAATACAATACCCCCCCCCCAACATTACAACCCACCACCCACATACCCCTAATCTAACCCAAACCCCCCTTAAATAAACCTAACACTAAGCCCCTGAAGATCTTCCTACCTTGTCTTCACCATCCAGGTATCACCGATCCGTCCTGGCTCCAAGATCTTCATCCAACCCAAGCGGGGGTTGGCGATCCATAATCCGGTCCAGAAGAGGCTCCAAAGTCTTCCTCCTATCCGGCAAGAAGAGGACATCCGGACCGGCAAACATCTTCTCCAAGCGGCATCTTCGATCTTCTTCCATCCGGTGCGGAGCGGGTCCATCTTGAAGCAGGCGACGCGGATCCATCCTCTTCTTCCGATGTCTCCCGACTAATGACGGTTCCTTTAAGGGACGTCATCCAAGATGGCGTCCCTCGAATTCCGATTGGCTGATAGGATTCTATCAGCCAATCGGAATTAAAGTAGGAATTTTCTGATTGGCTGATGGAATCAGCCAATCAGAATCAAGTTCAATCCGATTGGCTGATCCAATCAGCCAATCAGATTGAGCTCGCATTCTATTGGCTGTTCCGATCAGCCAATAGAATGCGAGCTCAATCTGATTGGCTGATGGGATCGGCCAATCGGATTGAACTTGATTCTGATTGGCTGATTCCATCAGCCAATCAGAAAATTCCTACCTTAATTCCGATTGGCTGATAGAATCCTATCAGCCAATCGGAATTCGAGGGACGCCATCTTGGATGACGTCCCTTAAAGGAACCGTCATTAGTCGGGAGACATCGGAAGAAGAGGATGGATCCGCGTCGCCTGCTTCAAGATGGACCCGCTCCGCACCGGATGGAAGAAGATCGAAGATGCCGCTTGGAGAAGATGTTTGCCGGTCCGGATGTCCTCTTCTTGCCGGATAGGAGGAAGACTTTGGAGCACCGGATTATGGATCGCCATCCCCCGCTTGGGTTGGATGAAGATCTTGGAGCCAGGACGGATCGGTGATACCTGGATGGTGAAGACAAGGTAGGAAGATCTTCAGGGGCTTAGTGTTAGGTTTATTTAAGGGGGGTTTGGGTTAGATTAGGGGTATGTGGGTGGTGGGTTGTAATGTTGGGGGGGGGGGTATTGTATTTATTCTTTTACAGGCAAAAGAGCTGAAATTCTTGGGGCATGCCCCGCAAAGGGCCCTGTTCAGGGCTGGTAAGGTAAAAGAGCTTGTAACTTTTTTAATTTAGAATAGGGTAGGAAATTTTTTATTTTGGGGGGCTTTGTTATTTTATTAGGGGGCTTAGAGTAGGTGTAATTAGTTTAAAATTGTTGTAATATTTTTCTTATGTTTGTAAATATTTTTTTATTTTCTGTAACTTAGTTCTTTTTTATTTTTTGTACTTTAGCTAGTTTATTTAATTGTATTTATTTGTAGCAATTGTGTTTAATTTATTTATTGATAGTGTAGTGTTAGGTTAATTGTAGGTAATTGTAGGTAGTTTATTTAATTATTTTATTGATAGGGTAGTGTTAGGTTTAATTATATCTTAGGTTAGGATTTATTTTACAGGTAAATTTGTTATTATTTTAACTAGGTAACTATTAAATAGTTAATAACTATTTAATAGCTATTGTACCTGGTTAAAATAATTACAAAGTTGCCTGTAAAATAAATATTAATCCTAAAATAGCTATAATATAATTATAATTTATATTGTAGCTATATTAGGATTTATTTTACAGGTAAGTATTTAGCTTTAAATAGGAATAAGTTATTTAATAAGAGTTAATTAATTTCGTTAGATGTAAATTATATTTAACTTAGGGGGGTGTTAGTGTTAGGGTTAGACTTAGCTTTAGGGGTTAATACATTTATTAGAATAGCGGTGAGCTCCGATCGGAAGTTTAGGGGTTAATAATTGAAGGTAGGTGTCGGCGATGTTAGGGAGGGCAGATTAGGGGTTAATACTATTTATGATAGGGTTAGTGAGGCGGATTAGGGGTTAATAACTTTATTATAGTAGCGCTCAGGTCCGCTCGGCAGATTAGGGGTTAATAAGTGTAGGTAGGTGTCGGCGACGTTGTGGGGGGCAGATTAGGGGTTAATAAATATAACATAGGGGTCGGCGATGTTAGGGCAGCAGATTAGGGGTACATAGGGATAACGTAGGTGGCGGCGTTTTACGGAGCGGCAGATTAGGGGTTAAAAAAAATATGCAGGGGTCAGCGATAGCGGGGGCGGCAGATTAGGGGTTAATAAGTGTAAGATTAGGGGTGTTTAGACTCGGGGTACATGTTAGGGTGTTAGGTGCAGACGTAGGAAGTGTTTCCCCATAGGAATCAATGGGGCTGCGTTAGGAGCTGAACGCTGCTTTTTTGCAGGTGTTAGGTTTTTTTTTCAGCTCAAACAGTCCCATTGTTTCCTATGGGAGAATCGTGCACGAGCACGTTTTTGAGGCCGGCCGCGTCCGTAAGCAACTCTGGTATCGAGAGTTGCTTTTGCGGTAAAAATGCTCTACGCTCCTTTTTTGGAGCCTAACGCAGCATTTGTTTTAACTCTCGATACCAGAGTTAAATTTATGGTGCGGCCAGAAAAAAGCCCGCGGAGCGTTAACAGCCCTTTTACCGCCGAACTCCAAATCTAGGCCCAAGTTTTCTTATCTATAATCTATAATCCTTTCTTGTGTTACAAAATTAATCTACCTGCAAGTACTTTTATCTATCTATCTATATCTATATATCTGTCTGTCTCTATATCTGTCTATATGTTTCTATATTTATCTATCTATATCTATTTCTATTTATCTATATCTATCTATTAATCTATTATCTATCAATCTATCTATATCTATATGTCTGTCTGTCTCTATATCAATCTATATTTCTCAATATTTATCTTCTATTTCTATATATATATATATATATATATATATATATATATATATATATATATATATATATATATATATATATATATGCCTTGTCTGTCTGTCTATCTATCTATCTATCTATATTTATATATATATATATATATATCTTACTGTCTATCTATCTATAAATCTGTCTGTCTTTCTATCTATTACTATCATCATTTATTTGTCTGTCTTTCTATCTCTATCATCATCATCTTTTTATTGTTTAATTTTTTAAATGTTTGATTATTTTAAGGTCAGTTTTGACAGAAAGGAAAACAACATATGCTGAAAACATAGCAGCAAATAATGAGACTAATGTAAAAAACATAATTATATAATAGAAAAAAAAAACAATTCATATTATCATACTACAAAATATCCACAATTCTTTATCAATATTCCAAAAAAAATAAAAATGTCTACCTTCGACCTCATCAAAAAATAAAAAGATCATTATTTGAAATATATAGTTGATTATCTTCTGTCACTTATGCCTATATATACTATCCTAATTACTATTGTTATCACTAAATATTGAAAATGGATCCTATGGATCCAATGGATCCTATGGATCCTATGCCCTTCCCAGCCCGCCGGTAGATCGAAGAGGGGGAAAAAATTTAAATAAATAAAATATTGTGAGGAAATATTTCTAGCATTTCTATCATCATATATCTGTTTGTCTTTCTATCTATCTCTATCATCATCTGTCTTTCAATCTCTTTTATCATCTGTCTTTCTATCTCTTTTATCATCTGTCTTTCTATCTCTTTTATCATCTGTCTTTCAATCTCTATCATCATCTGTCTTTCTATCTCTTTTATCATCTGTCTTTCTATCTCTATCATCATCTGTCTTTCTATCTCTATCATCATCTGTCTTTCTATCTCTATCATCATCTGTCTTTCTATCTCTTTTATCATCTGTCTTTCTATCTCTATCATCATCTGTCTTTCTATCTCTTTTATCATCTGTCTTTCTATCTCTTTTATCATCTGTCTTTCAATCTCTATCATCATCTGTCTTTCTATCTCTTTTATCATCTGTCTTTCTATCTCTATCATCATCTGTCTTTCTATCTCTATCATCATCTGTCTTTCTATCTCTATCATCATCTGTCTTTCTATCTCTTTTATCATCTGTCTTTCTATCTCTATCATCATCTGTCTTTCTATCTCTATCATCATCTGTCTTTCTATCTCTATCATCATCTGTCTTTCTATCTCTATCATCATCTGTCTTTCTATCTCTATCATCATCTGTCTTTCAATCTCTTTTATCATCTGTCTTTCTATCTCTATCATCATCTGTCTTTCTATCTCTTTTATCATCTATCTTTCTATCTCTACCATCATCTGTCTATCTATATCATCATCTGTCTTTCTATCTCTATCATCATCTGTCTTTCTATCTCTACCATCATCTGTCTTTCTATCTCTATCATCATCTGTCTATCTCTATCATCATCTGTCTTTCTATCTCTATCATCATCTGTCTTTCTATCTCTTTTATCATCTGTCTTTCTATCTCTATCATCATCTGTCTTTCTATCTCTATCATCATCTGTCTTTCTATCTCTATCATCATCTGTCTTTCTATCTCTATCATCATCTGTCTTTCTATCTCTTTTATCATCTGTCTTTCTATCTCTATCATCATCTGTCTTTCTATCTCTATCATCATCTGTCTTTCTATCTCTACCATCATCTGTCTTTCTATCTCTATCATCATCTATCTTTCTATCTCTACCATCATCTGTCTATCTATATCATCATCAGTCTTTCAATCTCTATCATCATCTGTCTTTCTATCTATCCCTATCATCATCTGTCTTTCTATCTATCTATATCATCATCTGTCTTTCTATCTCTATCATCATCTGTCTTTCTATCTATCTCTATCATCATTTATTTGTCTTTTTATCTATATCATCATCTGTCTTTCAATCTCTATCATCATCTGTCTTTCAATCTCTATCATCATCTGTCTTTCTATCTATTTCTATCATCATCTGTCTTTCTATCTATCTATATCATCATCTGTCTTTCTATCTTTATCATTTGTCTTTCTATCTATCTCTATCATCATCTGTCTTTCTATCTATCTCTATCATCATTTGTCTTTCTATCTCTATCATCATCTGTCTTTCTATCTCTATCATCATCTGTCTTTCTATCTATCTCTATCATCATTTGTCTTTCTATCTCTATCATCATCTGTCTTTCTATCTATCTCTATCATCATTTGTCTTTCTATCTCTATCATCATCTGTCTTTCTATCTCTATCATCATCTGTCTTTCTATCTCTATCATCATCTGTCTTTCTATCTCTATCATCATCTGTCTTTCTATCTATCTATCGCTATCATCATCTGTCTTTCTATCTCTATCATCATCTGTCTTTCTATCTCTATCATCATCTGTCTTTCTATCTCTTTTATCATCTGTCTTTCTATCTCTACCATCATCTGTCTTTCTATCTCTATCATCATCTGTCTTTCTATCTCTATCATCATCTGTCTTTCTATCTCTATCATCATCTGTCTTTCTATCTCTATCATCATCTGTCTTTCTATCTCTATCATCATCTGTCTTTCTATCTATCTATCGCTATCATCATCTGTCTTTCTATCTCTATCATCATCTGTCTTTCTATCTCTATCATCATCTGTCTTTCTATCTCTTTTATCATCTGTCTTTCTATCTCTACCATCATCTGTCTTTCTATCTCTATCATCATCTGTCTTTCTATCTCTATCATCATCTGTCTTTCTATCTCTATCATCATCTGTCTTTCTATCTCTTTTATCATCTGTCTTTCTATCTCTATCATCATCTGTCTTTCTATCTCTATCATCATCTGTCTTTCTATCTCTATCATCATCTGTCTTTCTATCTCTATCATCATCTGTCTTTCTATCTCTATCATCATCTGTCTTTCTATCTCTTTTATCATCTGTCTTTCTATCTCTACCATCATCTGTCTTTCTATCTCTATCATCATCTGTCTTTCTATCTCTATCATCATCTGTCTTTCTATCTATCTATCTCTATCATCATCTGTCTTTCTATCATCATCTGTCTTTCTATCTATCCCTATCATCATCTGTCTTTCTATCTATCTCTATCATCATCTGTCTTTCTATCTATCCCTATCATCATCTGTCTTTCTATCTCTATCATCATCTGTCTTTCTATCTATCTCTATCATCATCTGTCTTTCTATCTCTATCATCATCTGTCTTTCTATCGCTATCATCATCTGTCTTTCTATCTCTATCATCATCTGTCTTTCTATCTCTTTTATCATCTGTCTTTCTATCGCTATCATCATCTGTCTTTCTATCTATCTATATCATCATCTGTCTTTCTATCTCTATCATCATCTGTCTTTCTATCGCTATCATCATCTGTCTTTCTATCTATCTATATCATCATCTGTCTTTCTATCTATCTCTATCATCATCTGTCTTTCTATCTCTATCATCATCTGTCTTTCTATCTATCTCTATCATCATTTATTTGTCTTTTTATCTATATCATCATCTGTCTTTCAATCTCTATCATCATCTGTCTTTCAATCTCTATCATCATCTGTCTTTCTATCTATTTCTATCATCATCTGTCTTTCTATCTATCTATATCATCATCTGTCTTTCTATCTTTATCATTTGTCTTTCTATCTATCCCTATCATCATCTGTCTTTCTATCTATCTATATCATCATCTGTCTTTCTATCTATCTCTATCATCATCTGTCTTTCTATCTATATCATCATCTGTCTTTCAATCTCTATCATCATCTGTCTATCTATCTCTATCATCATCTGTCTTTCTATCTCTATCATCATCTGTCTTTCTATCTCTTTTATCATCTGTCTTTCTATCTCTATCATCATCTGTCTTTCTATCTCTATCATCATCTGTCTTTCTATCTCTATCATCATCTGTCTTTCTATCTCTATCATCATCTGTCTTTCTATCTCTATCATCATCTGTCTTTCTATCTCTATCATCATCTGTCTTTCTATCTCTTTTATCATCTGTCTTTCTATCTCTACCATCATCTGTCTTTCTATCTCTATCATCATCTGTCTTTCTATCTCTATCATCATCTGTCTTTCTATCTATCTATCTCTATCATCATCTGTCTTTCTATCTCTATCATCATCTGTCTTTCTATCTATCTCTATCATCATTTATTTGTCTTTTTATCTATATCATCATCTGTCTTTCAATCTCTATCATCATCTGTCTTTCAATCTCTATCATCATCTGTCTTTCTATCTATTTCTATCATCATCTGTCTTTCTATCTATCTATATCATCATCTGTCTTTCTATCTTTATCATTTGTCTTTCTATCTATCCCTATCATCATCTGTCTTTCTATCTATCTATATCATCATCTGTCTTTCTATCTATCTCTATCATCATCTGTCTTTCTATCTATATCATCATCTGTCTTTCAATCTCTATCATCATCTGTCTATCTATCTCTATCATCATCTGTCTTTCTATCTCTATCATCATCTGTCTTTCTATCTCTATCATCATCTGTCTTTCTATCTCTATCATCATCTGTCTTTCTATCTCTATCATCATCTGTCTTTCTATCTCTATCATCATCTGTCTTTCTATCTCTATCATCATCTGTCTTTCTATCTCTTTTATCATCTGTCTTTCTATCTCTACCATCATCTGTCTTTCTATCTCTATCATCATCTGTCTTTCTATCTCTATCATCATCTGTCTTTCTATCTATCTATCTCTATCATCATCTGTCTTTCTATCTCTATCATCATCTGTCTTTCTATCTATCCCTATCATCATCTGTCTTTCTATCTATCTCTATCATCATCTGTCTTTCTATCTATCCCTATCATCATCTGTCTTTCTATCTCTATCATCATCTGTCTTTCTATCTATCTCTATCATCATCTGTCTTTCTATCTCTATCATCATCTGTCTTTCTATCTATCTCTATCATCATCTGTCTTTCTATCTCTATCATCATCTGTCTTTCTATCGCTATCATCATCTGTCTTTCTATCTCTATCATCATCTGTCTTTCTATCTATCTCTATCATCATCTGTCTTTCTATCTCTATCATCATCTGTCTTTCTATCTCTATCATCATCTGTCTTTCTATCTCTATCATCATCTGTCTTTCTATCTATCTCTATCATCATCTGTCTTTCTATCTCTATCATCATCTGTCTTTCTATCTCTATCATCATCTGTCTTTCTATCTCTATCATCATCTGTCTTTCTATCTCTTTTATCATCTGTCTTTCTATCGCTATCATCATCTGTCTTTCTATCTCTACCATCATCTGTCTTTCTATCGCTATCATCATCTGTCTTTCTATCTATCTATATCATCATCTGTCTTTCTATCTATCTATATCATCATCTGTCTTTCTATCTATCTCTATCATCATCTGTCTTTCAATCTCTATCATCATCTGTCTTTCTATCTCTATCATCATCTGTCTTTCAATCTCTATCATCATCTGTCTTTCTATCTATTTCTATCATCATCTGTCTTTCTATCTATCTATATCATCATCTGTCTTTCTATCTTTATCATCTGTCTTTCTATCTATCCCTATCATCATCTGTCTTTGTGTCTATCTCTATCATCATCTGTCTTTGTGTCTATCTCTATCATCATCTGTCTATCTATTTCTATCATCATCTGTCTTTCTATCTATTTCTATCATCATCTGTCTTTCTATCTCTATCATCATCTGTCTTTCAATCTCTTTTATCATCTGTCTTTCTATCTCTATCATCATCTGTCTTTCTATCTCTTTTATCATCTATCTTTCTATCTCTACCATCATCTGTCTATCTATATCATCATCTGTCTTTCTATCTCTATCATCATCTGTCTTTCTATCTCTACCATCATCTGTCTTTCTATCTCTATCATCATCTGTCTATCTCTATCATCATCTGTCTTTCTATCTCTATCATCATCTGTCTTTCTATCTCTTTTATCATCTGTCTTTCTATCTCTATCATCATCTGTCTTTCTATCTCTATCATCATCTGTCTTTCTATCTCTATCATCATCTGTCTTTCTATCTCTATCATCATCTGTCTTTCTATCTCTTTTATCATCTGTCTTTCTATCTCTATCATCATCTGTCTTTCTATCTCTATCATCATCTGTCTTTCTATCTCTACCATCATCTGTCTTTCTATCTCTATCATCATCTATCTTTCTATCTCTACCATCATCTGTCTATCTATATCATCATCAGTCTTTCAATCTCTATCATCATCTGTCTTTCTATCTATCCCTATCATCATCTGTCTTTCTATCTATCTATATCATCATCTGTCTTTCTATCTCTATCATCATCTGTCTTTCTATCTATCTCTATCATCATTTATTTGTCTTTTTATCTATATCATCATCTGTCTTTCAATCTCTATCATCATCTGTCTTTCAATCTCTATCATCATCTGTCTTTCTATCTATTTCTATCATCATCTGTCTTTCTATCTATCTATATCATCATCTGTCTTTCTATCTTTATCATTTGTCTTTCTATCTATCTCTATCATCATCTGTCTTTCTATCTATCTCTATCATCATTTGTCTTTCTATCTCTATCATCATCTGTCTTTCTATCTCTATCATCATCTGTCTTTCTATCTATCTCTATCATCATTTGTCTTTCTATCTCTATCATCATCTGTCTTTCTATCTATCTCTATCATCATTTGTCTTTCTATCTCTATCATCATCTGTCTTTCTATCTCTATCATCATCTGTCTTTCTATCTCTATCATCATCTGTCTTTCTATCTCTATCATCATCTGTCTTTCTATCTATCTATCGCTATCATCATCTGTCTTTCTATCTCTATCATCATCTGTCTTTCTATCTCTATCATCATCTGTCTTTCTATCTCTTTTATCATCTGTCTTTCTATCTCTACCATCATCTGTCTTTCTATCTCTATCATCATCTGTCTTTCTATCTCTATCATCATCTGTCTTTCTATCTCTATCATCATCTGTCTTTCTATCTCTATCATCATCTGTCTTTCTATCTCTATCATCATCTGTCTTTCTATCTATCTATCGCTATCATCATCTGTCTTTCTATCTCTATCATCATCTGTCTTTCTATCTCTATCATCATCTGTCTTTCTATCTCTTTTATCATCTGTCTTTCTATCTCTACCATCATCTGTCTTTCTATCTCTATCATCATCTGTCTTTCTATCTCTATCATCATCTGTCTTTCTATCTCTATCATCATCTGTCTTTCTATCTCTTTTATCATCTGTCTTTCTATCTCTACCATCATCTGTCTTTCTATCTCTATCATCATCTGTCTTTCTATCTCTATCATCATCTGTCTTTCTATCTCTATCATCATCTGTCTTTCTATCTCTATCATCATCTGTCTTTCTATCTCTTTTATCATCTGTCTTTCTATCTCTACCATCATCTGTCTTTCTATCTCTATCATCATCTGTCTTTCTATCTCTATCATCATCTGTCTTTCTATCTATCTATCTCTATCATCATCTGTCTTTCTATCATCATCTGTCTTTCTATCTATCCCTATCATCATCTGTCTTTCTATCTATCTCTATCATCATCTGTCTTTCTATCTATCCCTATCATCATCTGTCTTTCTATCTCTATCATCATCTGTCTTTCTATCTATCTCTATCATCATCTGTCTTTCTATCTCTATCATCATCTGTCTTTCTATCGCTATCATCATCTGTCTTTCTATCTCTATCATCATCTGTCTTTCTATCTCTTTTATCATCTGTCTTTCTATCGCTATCATCATCTGTCTTTCTATCTATCTATATCATCATCTGTCTTTCTATCTCTATCATCATCTGTCTTTCTATCGCTATCATCATCTGTCTTTCTATCTATCTATATCATCATCTGTCTTTCTATCTATCTCTATCATCATCTGTCTTTCTATCTCTATCATCATCTGTCTTTCTATCTATCTCTATCATCATTTATTTGTCTTTTTATCTATATCATCATCTGTCTTTCAATCTCTATCATCATCTGTCTTTCAATCTCTATCATCATCTGTCTTTCTATCTATTTCTATCATCATCTGTCTTTCTATCTATCTATATCATCATCTGTCTTTCTATCTTTATCATTTGTCTTTCTATCTATCCCTATCATCATCTGTCTTTCTATCTATCTATATCATCATCTGTCTTTCTATCTATCTCTATCATCATCTGTCTTTCTATCTATATCATCATCTGTCTTTCAATCTCTATCATCATCTGTCTATCTATCTCTATCATCATCTGTCTTTCTATCTCTATCATCATCTGTCTTTCTATCTCTTTTATCATCTGTCTTTCTATCTCTATCATCATCTGTCTTTCTATCTCTATCATCATCTGTCTTTCTATCTCTATCATCATCTGTCTTTCTATCTCTATCATCATCTGTCTTTCTATCTCTATCATCATCTGTCTTTCTATCTCTATCATCATCTGTCTTTCTATCTCTTTTATCATCTGTCTTTCTATCTCTACCATCATCTGTCTTTCTATCTCTATCATCATCTGTCTTTCTATCTCTATCATCATCTGTCTTTCTATCTATCTATCTCTATCATCATCTGTCTTTCTATCTCTATCATCATCTGTCTTTCTATCTATCTCTATCATCATTTATTTGTCTTTTTATCTATATCATCATCTGTCTTTCAATCTCTATCATCATCTGTCTTTCAATCTCTATCATCATCTGTCTTTCTATCTATTTCTATCATCATCTGTCTTTCTATCTATCTATATCATCATCTGTCTTTCTATCTTTATCATTTGTCTTTCTATCTATCCCTATCATCATCTGTCTTTCTATCTATCTATATCATCATCTGTCTTTCTATCTATCTCTATCATCATCTGTCTTTCTATCTATATCATCATCTGTCTTTCAATCTCTATCATCATCTGTCTATCTATCTCTATCATCATCTGTCTTTCTATCTCTATCATCATCTGTCTTTCTATCTCTATCATCATCTGTCTTTCTATCTCTATCATCATCTGTCTTTCTATCTCTATCATCATCTGTCTTTCTATCTCTATCATCATCTGTCTTTCTATCTCTTTTATCATCTGTCTTTCTATCTCTACCATCATCTGTCTTTCTATCTCTATCATCATCTGTCTTT